>NW_008751854.1:137794-157912 GCF_000715545.1 Opisthorchis viverrini | reverse complement strand
GCCCCCACCCGCCCATCTAGCTGCATTTGGTTCAGCCCCCCCCCCCCCGACCGTGTACCGAGAATGTCTCCTCGATTGGTAACGAAGCGACTGCGAACCAAAGGCGAAGTTTGGCGGACAAATGAAGGCCTAAAATCCTTCTGTTACCCATCACTAAAGGACAGCACACACCTTTTATCTAATACAGCACCAGCTTCGTTAGCGAGTCCTCCGTACAGTGCCTCATCATACTGTTGACGAGACTTTTTATTACGCTTCGTAAGACTTGGAACGGGTCTTGCCAATGTGTATGCAGGAAACTCTGGCGTCCAGAAATGGGAGAAAAAGGATGAGCTCGTCATTAAGGTGGTGCGGATCTAGGCATCACCCATTTTGAGCATCTTGAAACAACAGTTCCAACTTGCTCTTAGAGTAGCCGTAGTTGTCAAATGTTCTAAATTGCGAACTGATCTGGATTACTATCTGGTCCCATCAAATATTGAATGAATACGGAAATGGTGTCTTACAGTGATTTGAACTGCCATAAATCCCTTTTTCTCTACCCATACCATGCAAAAGAAAACCATGCGATCGAAATCGTCCGGACAACAATTTCCCCTATCAAATATTCTTTCACTGGTGGTCTATCAAATATTGAATGAATACAGAAATGGTGTCTTACAGTGATTTGAGCTGCCATAAATCCCTTTTTCTCTACCCATGCCATGCAAAAGAAAACCATGCGATAGAAATCGTCCGGACAACAATTCCCCCTATCAAATATTCTTTCACTGGTGGTCCCGTATTGTGTGACCAACCGCTCAGTTAACTTTGTGCAGCAAGTGGTTTAAGTCAGCCTTTCCCATTTTTGTTTTTCAAATCGGAAAACCTCCGAGAAAGTGAGGGAAACGTCTGGACCCCAAAAAAAGCAAATTCAAAGATATTTCCGTATTCATGATATCTGTTATCTGGTTGTGCATGCCTCTCACCAAATTTCGCTGCGTCTTGCCATGTATATATTGTGGCAAAATTGCTTTTCTTGGAATCACATACAGAAGGGTTGTATAAGGGCTGCAGTGCACGGACACTGTAGATCAAGTAGACCTTCCTGAGTCATAGGCTGTACACTTCGATTTCTCTGAGGGCACAAACCACTCTATACACAACCGACAAAAATGCATTGAGTGGAACCCTTCAGTTTACTCACATAGACTGCTTTGTTCAAATTGAGGGCATGACTTATCGATGAGTGGTAGTCACGATAAAACAACAATGAACTGGTGACCTTGGGACATAGTCGGCTGTATCGTACGAGTTGAGTGGCAAAAGTGACTTTGATAGCAAATCGAAATTGGTCATAAATCCAGCATCTTAGACATGTGTCGAAAATTCAGAAGAAAACATAAGCGGAGATACCCACTTAAAACGGGTGCACAAATGGTTTAAGATACGTAGGCAGTGGAAGTTGTAAGAGGAACAAACCTCATCAGAGGAGTCCACACCTTGCTGAGAGTTTGCATAGACAGAGTCCCGGAACTCGCTGTTCTCCAACTCCTGTCTGAGTCGACGGCATTCCTGTTCTAGATCCTTTATGCGTGTCAACATTCCAGTGCTGCTTGTGATGAGCGCATTTCGTTCCGAAGAAAGCCGTACATTCTCACTAGGAAAGAGATGAGCATCAGAGGTTACCGGAGAATATTTTAGTGAACAGATGTCACTAAAGTTAGTATTCCTGAAAAATGAGGCTAACAGGAGAGTGAAAATACAGTGAGATCTGCTTCAAACTAGCTCCATAATGGGTAATTTTGTTACCCAATGAGATGAGATGGAAATCTATGTCGATGACACACAGCGTTTGGAAGAAATAGGTCACCGGGTTCATAGGGTGGTTAACATCGGGATGACAGATTATATTACAAACAAAACTGCTAAATAAATTTCTGTGATTTGAAAGGAGGGTAGGAAAGAGACTCGGGTGAGCGAAAGTTGTGCAAGCAACAACTGATAGGTAGCAAGGAACCCAGAAAAAATATAGTGTTTCTCCCATAGAGCTAAACTCACAGCGACCGCCTTACTACTGAGGACGATATTCGTGGTGCAACCAGAATTCAATAGAAAAATCAATCACCTAGATCCTAAAATGGACACTCCAACACGCAACTTGTTCAAGGAGACTACGATAATTATCTACTTGTTTGATTCAGTTGTTGTTACCTTCTGCAGCGATCAACTGATCCCTTTACCATTCAATGTGGCTTCACGTCTGCAGTTATTGGATACGAACATACCAAAACCGGTAGAAGGCGTATCTCCGTTGCTGCGTGAATATGAAATAGCCATACCTGGATTGTAAAAATCTCTCCTTCAACGAGACATCGTGGACGATTTCGCCGAGTATACTGCATTACAACCGATCCCAAGTCCGTGCCCGCTACAGAGCAGTGAGAAAATCGTTCAGCTGTAGCACCTTTTTCGTGCCCAATTGCCATACCACCAAAAGGAAACACGAAGGCTTGGATACTGCCTGGTTTCCCAAGCCTAGACACAGAAATCGAGAGGCAGAGGTCGGATTGGAATCACGGACGTTCCGGCCGGCACATTCGCGCTCCAACCACTGAGCCATCTTGCCATCCGCCCACATTACCTACAGAGCGGTGAGGACCGGTATGAGAGCCAGTATACTATCAACTGTCGCTGTTGAAATAAGGTGTGTCGGTTTACTTATTGAACAGATGCTCAGGTAGGGTCATTGAAGGTCGTCCAAACTGTGCCCAAACCACCCGGTTATCCGATTCGTTACTTCCTTTTGGTGTGGTTATTTACGGCCGACCTTCTGGTTAGTTAAATTTTATCTGCGTGACGGTGATACTACTGATAGGAGGCGTGCGAGTAGTATGTTTTTCTCGTAAATCCGCCTTGCGTCTCTTGAAAAGTGAGATCTATTACGGAACTTGTGGAGTCGCACTTGCTTGGATTTGATCAACAGTCAATGAATGTCCAGGAAAGCTCAGGAAGACGCGTTCAAGGAGAAGATAGATATTCAGTTTTTGTAAACAAGATGCACATGGGAGTTTCGCTTCCCTGTCCAATAGTATGTAACTGTTCAGTTGGCATTTTCTAATAAATGACTCTGCAGCGAAGGCCTTCTTTCTTTCACCGGTAGTGCCAACAAATCGTGACCGGCAGTTTCGCAGTCTTTGTTGTATCATACTCAGCCGATACAATACCCAGCGATAAATTGAACGGGTCTGTATGGTACACCACACACTACTATTAATGATTAAAATGCAAGTAGCGCCCCCTCACGTCTGGTGGCCCAAAGAGCGATCAACTTTAGAATCACCGAGATACTAGCCGTTGAATGGGAGAGGCGTAGAGCTACAAACTTAAGCAACTAACTGCATAACAAGGCCCTCGAAAACAACTTACCATGTTAACTCATCAATACGACCGATCAAGTCGTTCGTGACCACGTTCAAAGCGTTCCTGGCAAAAACGGGTGAAAATCAACCAACATTCAGTAATGCAAAGGGTTATACTGATACTCAAACTAGCATCATGATGGTCAGAAGCTAGGAACTGCGGTAAAACACTAGAATGGCGCACTCATCAACTTCGTGACCGACTTTCTCCCGGACTACAAGAAATAAGAAGCTCAGGAAGCGCACGGTCCTTAAAACCTTGTCTGATGGGGCTCCGTATACGCTTACAGAACCCGCTCATTCCACTCAGGGAAGACCGATAGTTTTGGTCATGATTATCACTCTAATTAGCGCAACAGCAGCTTGGGATTAGTGGCACTTAAATGCAGCATCTTTGGAACTCGAACCACCTCCGGTAAACACTCATTGTGGCGTTCATCTTTTTCAGCGTAAAAGAGTCAGCACTTCCGAGTGTCATGGGGGGGGGGGGACGAGACTTGGAATTCGTTCCCTCTTGTCAGGATAACTGTGGCATATTCAAACAGTACGAATGGCAAAAGAAGTGACACAGTGTTTGAAATAGCCTCCGACCCGTTGCCGCTATATGCGTGAACGAAGAGCTTCTGTGGTTACGACGCGTGAGGCCTCTGACGAAGTACGCGTACAGGTAGTCTCTGGTTTGTCTGAACTCTTGAAGGTAACCCTGATTTGAACATCAGGCCTTTCAAGAGGACTAACGCATTTGTGATAAATACGTTCACTGACAATATATTGGTATTAACGGAACGGGCCTACGTTCTGAATCCAGCTTCTTGCACACATTTCGCGGCCGCGGAGTAGTCTAGGTCAATGACTCGGTAATGTGCTTCTGAAAATTAACCACCGAGTAAATGCAGAAAGTTATAGCCAGATTCGACACGGTATTTCAAATCGAATTCTCGTAATTTCAATTTTTTGTGGCATAAATGACATGAAGAATAAAGTATTTATGATTGTTTTCTTGAAATCTAATCGATAAATCGTCAATTGTTAACATGGGATCTTGGATATCGGCTTGTTTCAGCTAAGACTGGAGGGGGTCCTTGACGTGTTCTGGGAGGGCCCAAACTCCCTATCAGGTCAACAATAATAGGTACCTTTATGTAATGCCAAAAGCTAATTGTAGTTTGATCTTATTACAAAGGTTAATGTTCCCGTTCTCCTAGATGTGACCATTGAATTCAAGTGGAACAAAAAGTTAAACATTCGCATCTCTGAAAATCCACTAGAATCTGAGTTGTGCTTTGGCTTCCTGGGTAGTGATTGGAATGGAAAAGCGCGATGTTGAATAGTCTTTCAGATACCTGGAAACGGGATGTCTCGGCCCAACGACTGCAAATGAAACACAGAAATTCGCAAAGCGAGTTGAAATCTAACGAGAAATCAGGAGTACTGGAGAAGTGTTGTGCTGAAGAACTGTTGCGGTTTTAGCGAAATAAACTAAATTGCAACCGAATTTGGTTTTGATGGGATACTCACCTGGAACCCGGCTGAATTCCTCGTTTATGCTGTTGTGGTTTTACTTGGCTCACTCCCATTCTTCGTTAAATTCGAAAAGGCACATTTCAGAATAAAACAGAATAAGGCCCGAACATTACGAGTTACAAGTTGGAGAGCGGAAAACTTAGCGCATTGAGGGCAATAACTTGGACGCATGTGCGCCGTTGGGTGTGACTGAGCTACGCTTGCCAGTACTTCCGACCAATGACGGATCGTCCTAGGGTTCGATATACGAAGGCGGAAACTCTGGCCCTTCTTGTTCAGCTAGCTTGTTACGTAACTAACCCAGGGACTTTGGGAAAATGAACTTGTATCTGTTTGGAGGTTTGATGGTACTGAATGTGTTATCAATCCATTCTGTAAAAAATGACTTCTTGTTTTCATTGTTTGTGGAGGTTCCCCTCCATTCTGAACAAGCGAAAGCATTAGACAACTGAGTGCAAACGATTCATCGTATCATCATGAAATGACCCAGTCGAGGATAAGGATGTGCTTGGCAGGTGTGCTAGTATTTTCCGTCCCGATTGTGGAACCAATAGACTTGGATCTATGACAAAGTGCACGATAATTAATTGCATGAAGCGAATTTAGGTCACGAATTCTTGGACATTTTGGACAGCCTCAAGACCCTCGTTGGCTCTAGTTGATCAAACGATAGAGGCGACCAATTCGTCAGTCATACATAGGATAATTCAAACCACATAAACAGGAAAACGGCCAGTCCGAAAACTGTGTGAATGTTCCCAGTGTCGTTTACAGATTGACGATGCCATGATAACTGATCACCAACCGTGTGGAACTGCTCACATCCGAAGTCAATGTGTGAAAACCCAGTGGATAACAGGTAAGAAGACAGCGACTGTCGTACGAATCAGTAGGGTAGAGATCCGTACGTATTCAGCCACCCACAGCTCGAGTTCAAGCTGACTGGCCTTTAAGCATCTAGTAGGGAAAACTGACACTCCGAGGAGATCGGGGAACGATAGGGTCTAAGGAGAATTTACGGAATACGACGTGCCCGGGCCTCAACCAGACACAGCGGGACACACTGTGAAAACTCACTTAGTTTGAACAAGATCCTGGTTTTCTTTAATCAAGTTGTTCACTTCGCGCGTCACACCTGAGAAGTTAAATGAAAATTAGGGTAACGCTGCACAACCGGTCTGTCATACAAAAAAGGAAATGTAAGTCGGCAAAGGATCTAAGAAGGACCGACCCCATACGGGAAAAAGCTCTGGAGTGAACAATACTTTGGTAAAGATTTCCTCGTCGAAAAATCAGACGCTCCGGAAATCAATTCAGAAAAGACTGTTCCGCTGGTCAAAGGAAACCAAAATAACGAATTCTGCCGCGGATGCACATTTACTTGCTGAGTGCCGGGCTCAATGACCGATTCTCATTATGCTGTTTACAAACCATCCGAGAAACTTTTCCGCTTTCATGAAAAGTGTAGCTTTGAATACACCAAAAAAGTCATTGGAAGAGGTCAAGCAGTAACCACAGGGATTCTGGACGATGAAAATGGAACGCAGGACGAAACGGCACACGGAAACTGGAATTCATTCAGCTTCCAATAGCGAAAAATATACCGCTGTACAGGTGCTGTTTATAGTTTGTTGTCCCTAATCCAGTCAGGGTTAACTAGCACGAAGTTTGGTTATCCGTTATCATCCTGATCATAGGAGATTTTCATCATCACACAGATGCTGTGTTTTGATGTACCACCGTACGGCTATTAAAGATGTTTGGCGTGAACATTGAAGAGATCATGGGGAGCCCGCAGCCTACTGAATTCCCTCTAAGTAGTTGTAGGAAGTATAGCCGGCGGTTATTACCAGCCCACTACCAAGAGGAAAGAACCTGTCAGTAAGAGATAATCGGGCACCACCGACTGGTGTTTCTTTGTGGGAAGAGGTAATGTACTTTCCCGATAAATCAACCAGTATATAGGAGGCAGGGTTTTTTTATGTATTTTGCCCAACAAATCAAGCCACCCTATGCATGTTTATTGGAACCGTTTCACTGGGACATTGAGAAATGTGGCGAAAAACTTTGTGCAGCGGTTGCAGCTAGAGCCAAGCTATCGTACCCAAATGACAGCAAAAGGAAGAGGCCCATGGATTCAGACACTATGCTACAGGTCCTGCGAACTACAACTTACGTGGCCTCAAACTAGACTTGCATTTGGGATTACTTATCCGCTCTACTTCATTCGACCACATTGTACACGAATCATGACTTCAACATATCCAAAGTAGCCAAAGTGTGAGCCGGCCAGACTATGGTACCGAAAGACTCGATGGAAAGAATATACGAGTATAGGCTTATGCACTGACTCTTCGGAGCAAACTAGGGCTCGTCCAGCTCAGTGGTAAAGCGCAAACTTGCTGATAAAAAAACCCGTGGTTCGAACCCAACCACAGCATCTTGACTTCGCTGTCCATACTAGGGAAGCCTGGTAGTATCTCGGCCCTTGTGCCTCCTTCTGGAGACGTGACAGCTAGGTGCCGGAGGGATTATACGGCTGAACGACTATCATTATTTTCGGGCAACCTAGATGGAAAAAGAAATTTATTTCCTCCAGAAAAATCAGACACAAATCCTTCACCCAGAACACAAAGGACTTCATCTAGATCAGTTCACCCAAGCTGTCGGCGTCTTGATCTTACCCCAATTGCGTTCAGTCGCAGGTAGAGAGCATCGATACCAAACAAAAAGAAACCGCATATTCATCATAACGACTACCCTTGTTACGCATGATTGTGGCGCATATAGACTGGTAGAACCACTCTCCTAATCAGTCCGTTTTTTGTCTCGGTGACTTACAAAGTCCACGCGCTCAAGTATGCACACGCGTGTGAACGGTGAATTCCCTACCGGCGTAAGTCGACCAATCAATTTAAGTTGGACCGTTTGTTTAAAGTGACCAACTGTAATCAATGGTCCGGAGTAGCAGAATACAAACGACGTGACTTCTCCTCAATGGTGAACAGGCAGTGCCCCTGTTACGATTATATTCTAGTAGCGCACAGTGAATACTAGATCTGAAAGTATACACAACCACAAGAGTCCGAAGATGAGAGGGTCAGATAGGAGCTGTATGACGTGCTGTGGCCTACATCCGGCAGCCGATTTTTACACCTACTGCGGTCCGAAGCATCAGTGCTCTGTCGCGAGATGCTGACACACTAAGTTCAGATGAAAGTTGGATTACTTGCTGAGCGAATATAAGAGTATGAAAATTAAAAGTTGCTGAAAACATATCATGCTCCCCTTGTAGGAACTCCAACACAAACATCAGTCGAAGAGTAAGACCATTATGGTATTCCAACACCAGCACTTTACAAACATCACCTGATCGTTCATTGATTTTGTGTGCCAACAATAGTTTGGTGATCCTATCTAATTACATTACCCGCTTAACAAATGGCTAGTTTTGATGTTCTATCATAAGGAATGGTGCTTGGAACCTGCTACGATAACTCTATGTTGTATCCCTGTTTATGACAGTCTGTACGAGGCTGCGATCTACAAACGGTTGTACCTTTATATTTTCTGATTCTCAACGGATACCCGGTTGCTTAACTTTAGCTAAGATACTCAATTCTGATTAAGCAACAGCCTTACGACCGTTAAATTTTGTCCGACCAGGGGGCAGTTTTGATGAAAGAACATTGAAGGACTGTCCATCATAGAGTTTGGTTGACTGGACTACTCAGAACTCAGAAGAATTTGATAGGATTTCCACGGCATTAATGAATGGTGGTCACTTCCGCGGGATAACTGTAACAGGTGATTGTTCTCTTCTGGTCCTTTACAAATTAACGACCTACGAAACAAACTCGTCTGTGGTGCAGAGTCAGATTGGATATTTGTTCATGAATACATGAAGTCAGCCTACCAATTTGGCTGCGGATACTTTGTGGGAGGTGAACTGGGGGTGAGCTGAACCAAAAGAGAACACTGCTGGAGGGTGGGCCTCAAATGATATACATAGTAGGCTAAAGCAAGCGCAGCCAAATAGCAGTGATCATTTGTTTCTCCTATTGAGAAGTCATCTAAGCGGCTAATGTATTCTGATGCCCAACCATACCTTCAAACGACACTTGTGGTTCGTTGATAGGAGTGGCTGCTCTGAGGCAAAATTCCACAGCATAGAAAACCTTCGCTCTTTTGGTGGGTGGTTCTCAGGTCGTATGTGGACACATCGCCCCTCTTAACTCTCTAGACAGGAGGCCATCACCGCTTCGTCTTACATTAATTACACCAACAGACATTCTATAGAGAGAGACTATTCTCTAGAAGATTAAACAACGAAATTTCCCATCAGGCATAATTTAGCACAATTCTTTCGGAATGACATTAACCTCCGGATGGACCCAATAACCCATTCTTAGTGGTTAATAAGTGAGTTTGGTGGGTGAGTATCAGGTTAAAACTGATAGGCTGAAAGTTATGCCAAAATTTTTAGCCCTCCAAGGTGATTGATGTGGGATTAACTTCCAATCTTAGAAGGAATTGAAGTTGGTCACCCGAAACTTCCACCCTCTCATTACAGCCCTAGAAATGAACTAATCAGTGACCTGATTCATTTCGTAATCCAAGAAGGCGTTTACACACTTATCACTGCAACCGAAAGTTTTAGCAGTGCTCTCCAAACACTGATTTTAGCGCAGCTCAGTTTTTTACAGGCCAAGTTTTGCCAAAACACCACAGGCTTCGTCGCTTGTTCTTGATTGTATGCGACCCTAATGGGAAACACTAACCGCAAGGGTCTCATGAAGCCCTACATTGCTTCGCAATCCAATCTGCCCAGTAGACCAACACTGACATGGAGGCTTGGTCACCCGCTGCACGGACAGGTTTATTTAAATAAAGGCACGTGAATGTGATTAGCCACAATCACAAGCTACGATCTACACACCCACTGAGCCAAGCAAAGATACACGTGAACAGTATCTACTGTGATGATACAATAACGACCACCTATATGGTGTGCATCGGATGACTCGAATGCTCACTTCGTTAGGCGAAACGACCATGCTAATTGATCACCAACAAACATGACACATTTCTGTAACCCCTTACCACTTCCTCCTGTTGTGTACTTCACTCTAATATCCCTATGGTCAAAATCAACGAGAAACGTTGATATATATATATATATATATATATGAAAATCCATTCGAAGAATATTTCACTCATTGAGGTGACTTCACGGGGTGTGATTCAGTTTTAGATGCCCAAGACAAGATGAAGCCGCAGCCAACCTGAACTTTCCAAAATATCCTTCAAACGGTCATGGAATGTAAGTCAAAGTGAGGGAAAGTGAGACTGACACCTTAATACAGCATGATGCAAAAGAGATGCTAAGTAAAGTCCATGATCGGTTGATCGGCCCCGGTAAGACGACTAACCGCTATCAGTGACAGCGTCGCATCAGTCTTCCATTCATTCAGTGAATCGGATTAGCATCAAACAGAAGACAACGAACGGAGGGGAAATGAGCATGTTAGGGTGAAAAGGGATAATAGGTTATGAAAGGGTAGAGTTGCAGCGGAGGAGCAGACGGTTCAGGACAAATTGGTCAGCTTATAGGTGCAGGCAAAACATCATGAATCTCCAAATTCGGTAGCGATATCCATAGAACCTTCGGAGCAGTGCCACCTGAGATCTAGTAGGTCGGTGTGAGTTGAATTGAAAATGAAATGAAAACCATTGGCGTAAACAATACCATAACCACTGACTCGAGTGGAGACTCCACAATGAAGGGAATTTATGTGGAACATGGAGAGAGGCTTCTGTGTCGGGATCTCGCAATCCAAACACAACGCTTCAATAGATAACGTGAAGTTAGACTAGCTAAACCGAATGGACGGTGCAGAGTCGTCGGCTGTATTAAAAGGTGAATGGGTTCAAGTCCTCGAGACCATGGCGCTGAAGAGGTGGGCTATCGTAAGCCTCATAACGGTGGTCTAAAACCATGTGCGGTGGTCACTAGCCCTCAAATACCCTCAACAAAGAAGTGCGAAAAGTGAACAACGAACATCTGTCCTTTTTACTATTACGTCACCGAACAATATACTTGGGTATCTTTACAGTAAGAGATAGATTGGTTGAACCGTTCTTGAACATAACAGGCATCTCAGTGTGAGCCAGAAAATGGTGAATGAAAGGCTGTAGTTGCCTCCATAGACCGTCTTCACTCTTAATTTCGATCCTATACTTGTCCAGCGGTTGTGACTAGGTAGCTAGCATCTCCGCACCACACAGCATCAATTAGCGGAATGACGTGCTACGTGTAGCACACGGTCATCCGTTCAAAAGTCAACATAAGCAGCCACACACACGATGACCGTAAGTTCAGCCGTTGTCGCCATACTAAGGGTCACACAGTGATCGACCAACAGCCAATGCACACTGATACTATCAGCAACTGTGAGCGAAAAATCAACTGCTGGTGATGAATTCATCTATTATGCTAATTGGTTTGTATAGGACCGTTGGTAACTACCCAGCCAAACAAACGAAACAACAACAATGCTCCTGACAACAATTCCTACATTGTTTGAAAGAAAAAGTGCATGGAACAGTTACCGATAATCCAGATAAAATGGTGTCAGTAACGGTCACTTACAGCCGACCTCACGGGATTTCTTGAAAATCATTGACCGTTGCTATGCAACAAGCACCACGAACCAACTCATTACAATAACGTCTATTACAAAACTACTGTTACTGCATTAATCAACAAACGCGTCATGATTACCATTTGTAATCAATGCGGAGAAGTTTTACGCATAGCTGACAATAGTGGAGGACTTACCACTGAACATACTCAAGCTTGCCGAATCGCCCAAGTTATGCTGCGGTGTACAAATAGAGCCATCAAAACCTGAGAAAAAAGTAACATAAAAAAGCAGAAGTACGAACATCTGTAGCCTTACCCTATATTTTAATTACACAGCAGTAAACTCCTAACGAAGAAAACCGCACTTCAACTCAACAAACAACCTCTGGACTGATCCTGTCGAAGCTCAAGAGATTGGAATTCTGCTCAATTCTCATTAGTTTCGCAAAGCGGGGCAACTATGTGAAGAAACACTGTCACTAGTCAACTTGATTTAGTTTGAACAAGAAACTTAAGAACACATGTTGCAGACGGAAAGACGAATGCTAAGAGTATGAGACGAACTGAATTTCTGTTCAACAGTAATGAAGATAGATTCGTGAAGACCCATTAGTTATCCATGCGGTTGAGGCTATAGTGTCCTCAGAGGAGGCTAATGCGAAGTTAAGGAGTCTGAATAGTGATCATCAATAATAATAATAATAATAATAATAATAATACCAGTAATAACGGTGACGACAAGAACAATAATCAAGAGTACCGCTCCGACGAAACCCCCGATTACTCGTTTATATGATCATGCGCCACCCAACTGCGCACTGATGATGTCTCCTCGTATGGTGACGAAACGTTTGCAGGCCAATTGCCAAGCTCGGCGAACAGATCAACAGCCATCTGATCAACAACCGATATATGATCATGCCTCAGAAAAGAAACAGAACTTCAGGTATGAGCAAGCAGATGCATCAAGTGGACACGTAGCTCAAAAGTGCTAATTCTTGAAAAATCTATCCTGGTATAGTCAGACTGAAGAAGTAATTGAAATAACAACCAACAGATACAGGGATCTCTACAAAGGGTGAAAAATGACTTCTGAACAACCGAAATATTCAGGAATATCCTTATTGCCACTTATATAAGATGAAAGACAGAAAACCAAGAATTGATGGAAATGAACCGATGAAACGGAATTACAAGGTAATCAAACCAACCAAACTACACTTACTTTTCACGTCATGCCCGTCTTCACTGAGAAAGTCACCTTGTGACAGCTCGTCAAACGATGGCTCTGCAAAACTTGAGACAGTGTTCACCAAGATTAAGTTTCTTACTGCTGATCTCCACCAGAATCATAAAGCTCCGGGGTCGTTTCTAAAATGCTTTTCATTATTCTTTGACGTTCGGCTGCAACTAAAAAATATAGATTAACAAGAGTGGCTACCATCAAAATATGTGTCACAAGAATCCGCTGGATGACAAGGGGGTGGTGAGCTCGTGTTAGCAGGATGCGAGACCAGGCAGTTTAGGCTGACAGGATCAGGTCGTGCTGGCATGAAGGTGTCCGTGGCGAGTGAATGTGGCACAACTCGGTTGGTGTTTGAATTGTTCCGAACGCGCTGAGCGTACTCAACGTACGACCGCATGAGCCCAGTGTACCTGTCGTGCAGACACTGGTAGTCGCGTGTTAGCTCACAGTCCCGTTCCTCGAGACGAACCACTAAGATGCACCAATGAACGGAAATGGAAAATGGACTCACATTGATCCGAAAGGCTTTTAACTTTCTGAGCCAACACTTTTGCGTTCGCCTCCAGTTCTGCTTGTTTGGCGTGGTGGGTTTTCTTCTCTTCTTCGCATTCATCTTCGAGCCGCAACACCCTCTGTGCAATGTAAAGTATTCATAAATAAGTGTGACATACCGACTCAGCTACTTTTCGGGAACTCTTCTCCCGTTCATATTCACTAAGTAAGTGCTTTTGGTCTTGTTTGACGAGTGCCAATTTCAACGTCAAATCTTGATTCTCAGAGTGAACCGCATCAAGGCTCTCCAGGGCTGAAACCACCAAAGGCATCAAATTCTGCAAGAACTTGTTCCCATATACTCCAATTAGTTTCTCCAGCTCTCGATAAATATCCGTAGCCAGCGTTTGGACCTTTGTGGACACGTCATCTTTGCTGGTTGATGTATCCGTGGGGATGGCCGTGAACTCTTCGCGAGAAGAGTCATCTTTTGAAGGTGTGCTGTTAGCTCTCTCGTAGTCCATAGAATATGCGCTTCAGAGACAGCACACTATTACACGGCTCGTGAGCCTGGGTGGCTCGTGTACACATAAAACTCCTGATGAGGATGGACCTTGGAGTACTACACGAAAACCTGGAAGAGAAAACGACTGAGTAACTAGCCACAGATAAATGGCCGACTACTTGATGCACTCGGAGAGAAAATTTGGAATCTCGAGAATTAAGGGATAATTTATGAAGTATCTGCCGACTTACAAACTCCAAAGAGTCACCAGCAGAATAAAAACTAAAAACACTCAAATAATCAGGATGGCAGTGTCCGAAAAACAAAGCAAACTACGATTAGACATCAGCTGCTGCTGTTGTAAGAGCGAAAAATCACATAATATCGGTCACTGGTGAAGAACATCACCGTTCCAGCCAGTCAAGTATTAAAGGATGACCTCAAGTGCTAGCGGTTACACACTTTAACCGGTCGAATTACCCCCGGCCCGTTGAGGACGAGCCTCAAAAGTGCAAAAACAGGGCTGGACGAGTAGCAGCGTTGTAGATCTTACCTTCAATCCAAAAACCGCACCACATCTGTTCACACAGGCTCTTCATTTTTTACTGAACCAGGGAAAATATCAAACAAGATTCACAGGTATCCTGTTTGACAGAGCAATTTCACCATGCCGGGTCAATTGATGACTGAACGACTTTGATTTGCTGGCTCTCCATGGCGGTGCACCATCATCATCATCATCATCATCATCATCATCCTCATCATCATCATCATCATCGACATCATGACATCAGTGTTCAACACCGATGCTTCACTGCCGTACAACCATGATTTATTTGAAAGCCTTATGGTAGAGAAAAGAGTAAAAGTGGACGGGGGAGGGACTTAGTGCCAGCTTAACACAATCATTCCGAGGTGCCTACACCTCCAAACACTCACTCAGGCAATCTGGATAGAAACTGACAACAAGAACGTCACTGACATCGGTTGGCAGCCATATCTTGTAGTGTCACCAACCAGGCACAGTGACGATCACGCGGTCTCCATCCTGAAAGGCGAGTAGCACCGACAGCACCCAAGCGTTTCGTGATCTCCTTCATACTCCTCTGCCAAGTCAAGGGTTGGCCACCTCTCTGTTTACGCCACTCTGAGTTGGGCATGGAAAAAAGCACTCTCCTCGGCAAACGATGGTTCGACATACGCAAAACATGTCCCAACCAACGCACCTTCTGGTGCTGGACACATTCTTCAAAGGAAGTGCCCGTTACACAATCGAAAACGCGCTTTCCAACTGCCTAGTTACGGATTCGCCGACATCAACCCACACGAGCTATCGTTCTGAAACAACGATTGTCGAACACCTGGAGACGTCTCAGTTCCGTCACGAACAGACTGGACCTTACCGTGGTGTAACGGTTTGTGCACCTCAGTGATCCATTGAGCTATACTGGGGAGTGTCCCGTGACACTCACAGAGTCTCTCATACTAGGTTGGTCAATGGTTAGCGGTCTGACGAACACAGTCTCCTGGCCCCCCAGGTTGTGGATATGAACATGTGGTGACTTGTTCCGTAGAAATGGTAATGCATTTGCATTTCCCGTCAAGTACCGCGGTCTTACGGTTAGGCTTTTGAGCCAAATGCTTAGGTTGAGAACCCTAATCGTCCTCCTGTCTAGGTGTGGGCGCCCTGGCAGTACCCCAGCGCACGTACAACCATGAACTGCACATACACAAATAAACCCATGGCGGTGCGGCAAAAGAGACGCTCCTCAAGCGTTACATACCGACGAACTCAGTGGCAAATCCAGTCTATCACTTTTATCTCTGGTGGGTATCGTAGTTATCGGGGGGTTGCAGAAAATGAACGCAGCGACAAAGTGACGAGTTACGGGAACGAATCGCACCATTGATTAGAATGTGAAAAATACAATCGACGATAGGCTGCATCTAGTATCCGTTAATATCACCATGTGTGAAGTAGAATCCTACACTATCCGGAATGGACCACCAGTTGGCGGCTTTATATGGTGACTATATATATTATATATATATGTAACGCTTGAGGAGCGTCTCTTTTGCCGCACCGCCATGGGTTTATTTGTGTATGTGCAGTTCATGGTTGTACGTGCGCTGGGGTACTGCCAGGGCGCCCACACCTAGACAGGAGGACGATTAGGGTTCTCAACCTAAGCATTTGGCTCAAAAGCCTAACCGTAAGACCGCGGTACTTGACGGGAAATGCAAATGCATTACCATTTCTACGGAACAAGTCACCACATGTTCATATCCACAACCTGGGGGGCCAGGAGACTGTGTTCGTCAGACCGCTAACCATTGACCAACCTAGTATGAGAGACTCTGTGAGTGTCACGGGATTTGAATCCTACGTAAGCCGAAACGCTATCAATCAATCAATTTATCACCTATAAACCGTGTAAAAAATCGTTCAGTTGTAACATCCTTTCAGTGCCTAGCTGCCATGCCACCCGAAGGAAGCAAGATGGCTGGGATATGGCCTAGACAGGGGAAGTCGAGAGGGAGAAGTCGGGTTCGAACCAAGAACCTTCCGGGCAGTAAGTTCGCGCTCTAACCACTGAGCCATCCCACACCCTATAAACCGTGCGCCCTAGACACAATGGCTCCAGCCGTTTCGACCACCGGAAAGTGGGAGTGTTGAATATACAGCCAGGCCTCAGAAACGACGGTATATTTGGTTAGTTCGGGAACTGGATAGCTACACATTGAAGGCGATAGCCTTGGTGCACGAGCGCCCTTGGCTATTTCTGCCCGTCATTAACCTTTGGTGAATCGAGTCCCGGGGTCCCCAATCAGGGAGGCGACAGTTGCCGACCCGGCTAAGTTTACTAGTTAGTGTTTTCATAGTTCGTTGCCAGATCATACACTGTCCACATCTCGGTCGCTTCCATTCAGCAAGGGGCTGAGAGCTTAGTTGAGCTCAGCGAGGCAAACGGTCTTCTGGCATGTGGAGCATATGTCTTTACCATCGTAACCTATGAATCGTGAGTAACTCATCCATCGTGGGAGAGTTTTTTCTTCCTAGGACCATCTGGCGCACCTTAACATTATTAATCTGATGTTCCGACCAATGCTTCTGAGACACCGATGGCCAAACACCGACTGCTTTCGTATGTCCTTTGTGCGTAGGGGCCAAGTCTGACGAATGAAGCAGTAAGGATAGCACTCTTGCAGTGTACATCCCGCCCTTGACAAATCAACTCACGTCACGTCAGTGTCATAGCTGTGTGAGGTTGGCAGAAGCTTCCTGGCTTTCCAATTCGAGAAACGACCTCATTTCCAACCAGTCCACCGGAACGTACACAACCGCTCATGTACACAAATTTATCTACCGCATCAATTGGCTCGCCCGCAAGTATCAGGTTTTGCTTGATTCCACCCAGTCTTGTGGCAGCATTTCACACTTTGCAGGTGTGAAGCTGTCGTGATTTTTGTGTGCTTATCATTATACTTACCCTACATAATCATACTGAAACCTTGTATTTACAATTCAGCTCATCCATGCTTGTTCTTAGACAAGTAAAACGTTCTTTATCCTCGATGATCCGGACTCTGTTCTAACTCGTTTTCGGATACATTCTAAACGTCTCAATTCGCTTGTCAAAAAAAACAATGGATTCGCGGCTACGACCTTGGTAACTCGACGGTGACCCAAACTCTGCAGATGCAGCAAAACGCTGGAATCACTGGTTTCGTACCTTCCACACCTGACATCTGAAAACTGTCGGATCTTCCAAACCCGACAAATTTGAAACTCTCATCCAGTTTCTGGATCCGCTGGTATATAATTACCTTGCTGGTTATACCGACTATGAATCTGCGGTCAACACGTTACGAAAATTAATGTCCACCCAAAAAATGTCATATATGCACGCTACTTGCTGCAGACCTACAAGAGAACGAACAGAATATTGATCAGCTCGTACGAAAACTGAAAACTGTGAGTTTAAGTCGGTATCTGCAACTGAACATCAAGATGAGTGCGTGCATCATGCCTGGCGTCCACGTCTCTCCGCAAAACTTTTAGCACAGAGCGAACTCACTCTTGATCAAGCATATCAGCTTGCTAAATCCCTCAAATTGGCTCACAAAGTCACAGCCATATGTTACTAGCGAAGCTATATCCTGCTCTACGATTCCACCCAGAATCCCGAAACACGTGCCTCTGTAAAATCCATTCAAATATGTTATTGCTGCGGTTATGGTAGACATCCTTGTTTGAAGTGCCCCGCTCAAGAAGCCGTTTGTAGGCTTAGCGGTAAAAGCGGTCACTTTTCCCATGTGTGCCGTTCAAAAAAAATACCACCGAGTTCCATACTAATTGCACAATGAAGCACACTTTATTGTCATTATTCGTTGCAGCAGCACCTACCTGCCTGGCACATGCAACTATCAACGTCAATGGCATCGCTTCCTGTGCACTAGTCGATACAGGAAGTTCTTGTAGTTTCATTAATCCTAAAGTCATGAAACTATATAATTGAAAAATTAACCCAAATTTCTTAGTCATCACAATAGCGTGTACATCACTGTCATGTCGAACGACCGGTTACGCTTCTGTTTCCGTACGATACAGAGATACATCATACAATGAACTTCGGCTCTTTGTAATACCAAACCTCTGCACCGACGTCCTACTGGGGAATGATCTTCTAAGTTTACAGGGAAAGATAGAAATTTCATTCGGTGGAGATCATGATGCGCTCATCATCTGCGGTCTAACGGCAGTAAACGTTGAATCACCATCACTTTTCGCCAACTCGTCTCCAGATTGCAGGCCTGTTGCAACCATATCAGGGAGGCACCATCCGGATGATGAAAAATTCATTCGCGCCAAAGTTGACCGCTTATTGCAAGAAGGCATCATCGATCCATCAACCCCCCCCCCTGGAGAGCGCAGGTTTTTGTTACCAACAAAAGAAATCATTCAGTACCGTTTCAAAGTCTAATTTCCATGTCATTAGAACGAAGCGCGAGGACTGGGACACTGCCAAGTTGCCCAAGCCTAGAGAGGGAAGTCGAGAGGCAGATGTCAGATTCGAACCACGGACTTTCCGGTCAGTAAATTCGCGCTCTAACCACTGAGCAATCTCACCCCCGGTTATCAAGAATGTCAATCAGAAACGCCGATTGGTTCTTGACCACAGCCAAACTACCAACCAGTTCACATATCTGGTAGCTTACCCTCTGCCGATTGTCATTCATTTTTGAAGAGCATGGTCACAAACAAAATGTGAATGCAAGCGATGAATGCGAAAGAGTAACAGGAGAATATGGGAGAAAAGGGAGAAACGTCTCATTCGAAATTATGCTAAGAACAGTTCCGGTCTGAAGGCATGAATTCCAAAGTATGTAAAGATTTCGATGTGGAAACACGCGTCTAAAGACCAACAAGCGAAGAAATGAAAAAACAATGGTGGATGCTCTTCAAGGCGCAGTGTGCGCTAGCACAGTCAAGACTCGCACATCAGGCACAAAGTGTCCGTCATACTGGGTCTGGTCTGAGATCAAATGGTAAAAATGTAATTTCAATGCCATGTGCCACGCATAAGTGTCATAAGTACGCAGAGAGCCCACAATGACAAGCAAATAAAAGTCACTGACTGCGACCTTAGGAAGTCCCAGTCCAATAGCAGCCTTAGGGGATTGAGGTAAGCAGATCCCTCGATAAGAGATGTTCATCGGTTGGTGAACCAAAAAGTCGACATCACAACCGATGGCATGTAGGGCTGAGATTATGGCGAGGGAATATTCATCAGCACCATACTTCTGCTTCTTCTCATTCCACGGTCACTCCACGCCCATTCGAGACTATGCTGACGTCCATTACAGTTGCACGGCGATCCCGGACAGCGATTAGGTCAGGTTTGATGGACGTCGAAGTAGGTGCTCTCAACTCCTCGAAGAAGGTTATTCCCAGTCGACGGAGGCGTTTTGCAAGCTCCGTTGCACGGCGCGGACAGCGATTAGGTCAGGTTTGATGGACGTCGAAGTAGGTGCTCTCAACTCCTCGAAGAAGGTTATTCCCAGTCGACGGAGGCGTTTTGCAAGCTCCCTTGCAACCAGATTATGACGAGCATATCTGGCATCATGCGTGATCCAGCAGGATTGCAAAATATGCACCAAACTCTCCGGTTGGCCAGTTTCCACGACATAAGATAGTCAGGCCACCATGACCATGCCGAGCGCTTCTAACTCTCGTCCTGAGCAGTTTGCATCGGAGCTGGATACCGCGGATAAATATCCGTGGAAACACTCGTTCTGGGAA
>NW_008751854.1:122801-132039 GCF_000715545.1 Opisthorchis viverrini | reverse complement strand
GTAATACGGGCTCGACACAGATGTGGGGGACAACCCCCAGATAATAACAGTAGGTTGAAATACCCAGCGAGCACATTAGCATTGAACCGGCGAAGCATCCTGGGTGTGAGCTTGTCCAGGCCTGGGGACGAACTGCCCATTAAACGGATCGTACGGTCGACTTCCTCTCCTGTAATTGGCTCGACCAAGCTCCAGTCGGACAGTACTACAATGCGACTTGGTGGGCTATCTGCGTGTTTTGGAGCTGAGAGCACTTGTTTCCAAAGCTGCTCGGCGTCCATAGGTAAGCCGCAGTTACCTTTGTATAAATCCTTCCACCACCCATCGAGCACAGCAGACGCTGCATCTTTCCGTCTTTGGTGGTATAGGGTCTGGATGGTGGCGTGGTTGTCTCGGTGGATCTGCTTTCGGTTGACCGGGATCCGATGGGCTAACTGACGGCGGCGTCGGGAAACAGTTTTCCAGGTGTGTCGAAATGTCTTGAAGGCGTGAAGGTCCAGAATCGACAGGATTTTCTCCGGTGTCGTGATGCAAGACTGCAACCCTCGGGCAAATGCCAGAAGGTCAACACTAGCAAGCGAACGATCAGCATGGGATTCCAAGAGTGACACGGCGCAATCCACGGTTTGTTTAAACCAGACGCTGTAGTCATCGGCGTCTGATGAGTAGGCCGTCGTTTGACCGGTAGTTTAGTCATGTCCACCAGATGATGATTCGTCCTGTTGTGCTTGACAATTAAGCACCCGTAACCTGGTTTTGATGCTGATAGCCTATCAAACTGGAAAATACTCCTCCAATCTCGTGAACAGCTCGGTTTGCGTGCCACAAGATGGATACAAATTGTTAGCCAGGCGTAAGAGCGATTGCGACTCTTGTTGGGACCAGCGGGTACCGGAATACTTCACTCGGCCAAGCTTATCTGCATTATGCTGGGTAGGGTGTGCGTGCCGACAATGTTGACTTAGGCCAATCTTCTTCGGAAAAGGCGGGAACAATCAGCGCAGGCTAATTGGGCAACCGTGTTCGTATCAACACTTTCACTATCGTGAACTCGATGGTGAGCTACCAAGCCAGCTTGCGATTTGCAGCACTTGCCACATTCCTCACACGTGAACCCAATGAGTCTCTCCTGTGTACCGGTTGGAACTGGTGCGGAGGCGCCAGATGATTCATACTATACATTGTCGAAAGTAACCAGCACATTGAAACCAAACGGGGTGGTTAGCCCTATCTGGAGTCGCTGAACTCTCGGCTCACCCAGACTGACGTCCAGGCTACCCGGTCGGCACCACGAGGAGGTGGTTCAGCTCGCCGACAAAATGATTCAGGAAATTTCGCATTACGAAGTCTACAGTACATTGAACCTCTTGTCTGCTTACCATCAATTCCATCCCCCTCTGAATCCGACAAACCTTTTACAGAATTCGAAGCATGTGATGGCCTGTGTCACAAACGGTGTAGCACGTTCTCAGCGAACTATTAACAATATCATCAGGTCTGAAAAGCTAAAAAGCACGTGTGCCTACGTAGACAATGTGACTATTTGTGGCAATACGAAAAATGAACACGAACTCAATCTCCAATCATTTTAAGAGCTACGAGGAAGTATGAGATAACGCTCAACGATAGCAAAACCGTCACTGCTTCGAAAGTTATCCGCCTCCGAGGTTGAGGTTTCAAAACGTGCCATAAGGCCAGACCCTGAACGCGTGGAACCTGAGTCAGTTACCTCCTCCGCGTACTACCACGGAAACACAACGTGTCATCGGTACGTTTGCGTATTACGCCCATTGGATATCTTCGTTTTCTGACAAAATCAACAAAAAACGATAAAGAATAAAAAATCCCTCTTGCCGCCGACGTCGAATTAGCCTTCGACAACCTAAAAACGGACTGGAAAATAGTATGCTAATTACAACGAGCCTTTGATTGTTGGGACGGATGCTGCTATAGCCGCATTCCTCAGCCAAAACCATCGACCGGTGGCATTTTTCTCGGGGACACTCAGTTCGAGCGACAGAAAACAACGCTAGAGGATTGAGTAATCCGAGCGCAAGTATGATGTCATATGCCGACCTGGCCAGGACAATCATGTCACCGATACTGTCACGCAACACGTGCCTCCATGAGGAGTAACAATCAACTTGAAAAGCTCCATAACCCCCTCTGTCATCCAGGCATTTCTCGTATGTTTCATTTTGTGCATTGCGGGAATCTCCCCCTACTCCGTCGACGACGTCAAGCGCGTTATTTCTTCCTGCAAAGTGTGTGCCGAACTGAAGCGAAGATTCTGGAAATCCTCTGGTAGACTCATTAAAGCAACACAACCTTTTGAGCACCTGAGTTTGGGTTTTAGAAGTCAACTGCCATCTAATACACACAACCGCTACTTACTCACGATCACTGACGACATCTCCAGATTTTGGTGTGCGGATATAACATAAGCAACGCAAATATTCTGTTTGTTCGGAATGCTAGCCCATATCCATTCCGACAGAGGCTCATCGTCCATGTCGTCTGAGATCAATAGCTGTCTTCTGAAGAAAGGTGTTGCTATAATTCATAAATCGGCTTATAATCCACAGTGTACCGGACAAGTTGAACGTCACAACGGTCCCCTCTGGAAAACAATAAGCTTTACGTTGAAATCTCACAATCCTCCACCTTCCCATTGAGAATCGGTACTCCCTGATGCTCTACACACTCTCCGATCACTGTTACGTACGGCCACTAACTGTACTACACAGACGTTTTTCAATATGCAATTCGCTCAACATTCGGAATATCGCTGCCATCTTGGTTGGACCCCTAGTCCAGTTCTACTGCAATGCGGCGATAGGCCATCCAAATATCAACCGCTAGTAGAAGTCGACCTTCTGAACTTCAACCCATATTATGCACTCGTTGCTCATCGAGACGGAAGATCCGAAACTGTGTCCCTTCGCTGTGTAGCTCCACCGGTTCAGAGTACTTCTGACGATGTTCTCAATATATCTGAACCCAAACGGAACATGGAACATCCAGATATGAGTGAAACAACCAGAAGTCAGCCCGATAGCTCTTAAGCATCTGACCCTCTTCGGTACCGTCCTCCGAAGACCAATCTAGTTATCCTGAAATTCTAGAACAACAGCGACGCACTCATACTTACAGTTTGAGGAACAGAGAAGCCTAACCCAGTACATCATTTCCTACCTACGTCGGCATCTAGTTATCTGAAATTCTAGAACAACAGCGACGCACTCATACTTACAGTTTGAGGAACAGAGAAGCCTAACCCAGTACATCATTTCCTACCTACGTCGGCACATACGCGTCCAATCAAAAAACGTCGGGGTGAATGTCATGATTTTCGTGTGCTTATCATTATACTTACCCTATAGAGTCATATTGAACCCTTGTATGTACACTTCAGCTCATCCACGCTTGTTCTCAGACACTTCTTCAAAGAAGGCAGAGAATCCCTCTTGGCCCATCTGACAAAGCTTATTGGTGCTATCTGGAACGAAGAGAAGGTACCTGCAGAGTGGGGCATGTCGACAGTTACCCCTATCTTCAAAAAGGGTACACGGACGCTATGTGAAAACCACCGTGGCATCAGCCTGTTAGTTGTGGCATCGAAGGTGCTCTCTGGCCTTATCCTTCGAAGGTTGACTGAACACAGAGAGAGGCAGATCCGTGAAAACCAAGCTGGGTTACGTTCTGCAAGAGGTTGCATCGATCATATCCTCACCATCCGACAGATTCTGGAACAACGAAACTGCTTCCAGCAACCAACAATCGTTGTGTTTCTTGATCTGAAAGCTGCCTTTGACTCTGTGGACCGTCAGGCACTACTGCAGTGTCTGTGGAGCAAAGGTGTCCCCCATAAATTCTTGACCCTCATCAAGGTGCTGCACGCCAAATCCCACGGCCGTGTAAAGGTCTGCGGGAAGCTTTCTCCTGAGTTCACTACATCAAGTGGTATCCGACAGGGTTGTTCTCTTTCACCTTTCCTCTTCAACTTCGTCATCGTATACGATCATGGAAGACTCACTACCAGCTTCTAACGCCTGTGGGGTCGAAGTGCTCACTGGGCCTCCGCTCACAGATATCGAGTACGCAGACGACATAGCTCTTCTAGGATGTGACCCCGTGCCAATGCAAACAATACTAAATCATCTAAATAATTCTGCCTCGCGGTTTGGTGTGCGCTTCACACCTGCAAAGTGTAAAGTGCTACTGCAAGACTGGATGGGCACGAACCCTAGCCTCTTGTTTGCAGATGAACCGATTGAGGTAGAAGACAAATTTTTTTACCTGGGCAGCTGCATCAGTGCCGGTGGTCTCGCGAAATATGATATTTCCATCCGGGTTGGGAAGGCCAGAGCAGCTTTTGTGAACCCGCATCACCCGTGATGTAGGACATCCGTCAGAGGTCAATTCATAATGCTGTGGTGCGCTCCATGCCACTATATGGATCAGAAACCCGGCCATTGCGCGCTTAGGACATCAAAGGACTTTCTGTGTTTGACCATCGACGTCTTCGGAGCATTGCTTGAGTCTGGTGGGAACACCAGACACTCACACGGATACTCAGTTTTAACTGGCGTTGGGTGATGTGTCGGGTAGAGTTGTGGTTGCCGCCAGGAGGAATCTGTTGCCGGACGTTCAGCAAAGACACGATCCAATCAGAGATCCCGTGTTTGGATGAGGTTGGCTGGGTTGTACCGCAAACGGAAGTTCCAGCTTGGAGTGGCATTGTATCTGACATCGAACCGTTCGCCAGGCATTCAACGAGCTGATTATGATAGTTTCGTTTGACTTCTGGGTCCACTAGCTTCTCATTGGCTAGCCGAGGCGTGCGCGTTTTGCGTAAACCTGAAAAGCTCAATGAAAGGCAGCAGCGTACAAGTGCATGGTCGGAGTCCAAGTGGTGTTCCAAAAAAGAGTGGCAGGTAGTGACGGCCCTCGATGTGATCTATTTGGATTCTGGGTTGGTTTGTTGGTGGGTACCACGTTGTCATGCAATTGCCACGGTTCCGGAGCTTCGTACTGCAAAGGAACGGTCTGAGATCGATGCATATCAGAAGTAAGCGATCTCCGTTTTCCATGCGTCTTGTGTCCAATCCAAGAGGACCACCCAATCGGGCCTCAGCAGCGCTTAGTCTACCTACCTGGGCGTTCATATCACCAGCAACCACAACGATATCTGAGCTTTTAGCCTGTTGTAGAAGGGCACCTAGAGCGTCATAGAAACTGTCCTTGGCAGATTCAGAGCTACAGTCAGTTGGGGCGTAAGCAGAAACAATAAACAAGGTGCGATGAACCTCACTTCCTCTAGATTCTCTCACCGATGTTGCCAAACGAACCGCACAGAGGCGACTGTTTACGGGTATCCAATCAAGCAGAGACGCTTCCGCTCGTTCGCTAAATACAATACCCCCCCCAGCATATCCAGCTGCAGCGGCCTCTGCATCACCAGAGGTGCGCAGCAGCGGGCCTCAGAGCGCTTAGTCTACTTACCTGAGTGTTTATGTCACCAGCAACCACAACGATGTGAGCTTTCGGCCCACTGTAGAAGGCCATCTAGACGGTCATGGAGGCTGTCCTTGACAGACTCAGAGCTACAGTCAGTTGGGGCGTATGAAGACACAATAAACAGGGTGCGAAGGACCCCACTTTCTCTATATTCTCCCACAGACGTTATCAAACGAACCGCACAGAGGCGGATATCAACGGGTATCCAACCAAGCGGTAAAACTTCCGCTAGGTTGCTCAATACAATACTCACCCCAGCATATCCAGCTGCAGCGGCCGCCGCATCACCAGAAGGAACCGGAAAGAGAGCGAAAATGCAGTTAGTTCGATCACCGTACTTGCGTCCTGTATCCTTGTTTATGACAGACAACATACATCGACGCAGAGGGATTCCAGTGAACGCGCAAGAGACACCTGTTCTTCTGCTTGCTTCAGTATGCGAAAATTAAAGGCAGCTAAGTAGACAGGCCTTCCGGGTTTGAGAAGATACTTCGACCTGTTTAGGGTTGTTACTAAACTCGGATGCACAAAAGCTGTAGATGGGTGTGATGCAGGGCACGCAGAACGGTCTGTCCTAGAGTTTAGACCTGCTGAGAGACTATTAAAATTTGGGTGGGGTGGGGTGGAAGAGGAAAAAGGTGAGGGAGACGTCAGCATTCAGACAAGATTGCGGTTGGTGACCTCCAAGCAAGTTGATGTGAGCGTTTGTGCCGGAAACTGGTACCGGTCAGGAACAGACGATAATCAGCACATAACTTAAACAGCCACTCCCCGGTACCCGCAAACTAAGCATCAACGCCGAACTTATCAGTTAAGTGTGCTTCTTCTTGGATTAGTCGTTCAACTTCGGTATTCACATCACCCGCCGGGATAACTATATCCATCCTACTTGCCGACCGAAGCAGTCGTGAGAGTCTCACAACTGAAGTCTGCCAGTGCGTATATTGCAAACGTCAATGATGAATCTTGTCACAGAGGACAGTACGACTTCAACTGCAAACCGCCTACTAATACGGTTTCTCATACCACGGAGCTGCTCACCGTTGGCCTTCCTGTATCGGTTTAACCTTGGATAGTTGATTTTCGGCGGCTAGTGTATCTCTAGGATCATTGTAGCACAGCAACACGACAACGTAATAGCTCTGGGTAGGATGTGAAGAATGTAGAGAGTGAAAGAGGAGGAGAGGGTAAGAGGAAGAGAGGGTAAGAGGAAGAGAGTAAAAGAACTAAGAGTGGAAACAAAATGGGAGTGAAGTGTGAGAAAGCCTAAGTAATTAAAGAAGACGAACATGAATACGGCATCTACACCTTTGTACAGCATTAAAATAAACACATTTGAACATGTCATATTAGGGTAGCATCAGCACGGTCAACCCAGCGTCCGTCATGAACCTTACCCAACACAGGACTAGCGCACAATAGCACACGAACCTTAGCTAGGCAGTCTATCTGGGAAATGAATCTGAGTCACCAAGATCCGTTACCTGTCACATCCTGTAGGGTTTTCTAACCGCATGCGTGCATGATCACGCGGGCCCCACGCAAGACGAAACGAATATCCAACAGCACTCAGTTTGATTGCAGTCGAGTCCTTTTCAGGTTATCATGTCACGGTCTGTCTCCGCGCAACTTCCTCCAAGTGGCTTGGGACGGAAAACGACGCCTTCTCCTGTAGATGTGGTTGGTTGTATGTAATATAGGCCCTGACCACTCTAACTTGATAAGTTAAAGGTGTTGCTCTAACGATTCGAACACGCTTCCGAAGCTACAAAAAACGCAAGTTGGCGAACGCTATCCGCGCATGGACTATGGTCAAGCTGCCAAGATGTTAGCTGGACAACAGCCACCAGTTCCTCATTCTGAAGTCTCGGAGGCACAAGACGATGAAAAATCATTCAACATGACTTTACTCTTTGAATGATTAAGGGTATGAAGAAACTTCAGACCACCGAAATTCTGCTTTGTGCAAATAAACTATAATACAGAACAATGTCATTCACCTAATTCAAGCCCATCAATCATCATCACTGATATAAACACCAAATGAGAACATTGCTGCTTCGCTGCCATACAACCATGTCAAGCTATTTGAATAAAGCCTTATCATGGAAGGAAATGTTGCTGATAGGGGACCAAAAGCTAGCTACCACAAACATTCAAGGTGCTTACATCTCCAACACTCAGATAAGCCGGATAAAAACTCAAAACATGAACGCCGCTGACATCCGTTAGCCACCATATCGTTCAGTGCCTAAGCCAAGCACAGGGAGAGTCACTGAAACACGTCCTAGGAAGAGAACAGCTCCAACAGCGCATAAACTCTTTGTAACATGATTCCTTTCTGTCACGTCGACTCCTTCCCACCTGCAGTTTTCCGCCATTTCAATATGAGTATGTAAAACAGCGCTCGCCTCAGTAGACGGTTACCCAGTATGCGTAACAAATGACCCAAGCTAATTGCTGTGATTACCACACACACTCATGGCGAGCGATCTTCATGAAGATGAGCACCATTATCGACTCAGTTAGTTGGGACAGCCTCCTTGGACAGCCTCCAGAAAGAGGTCAATAAGTTAGAAAAGCACCGCTTGAGGATTTCACCGCGTCTTAGAACATAGCGTATAGAAGTTTGTCAGGACCAGCCGTTCGGCGCCGCTTGGGGTACGAAAGTAATTCGCTTATTTATGAAGTTGTCAGAGGTTTCAAGTCCACTTTCCAGGGCTGCCCCTAGCAGCACAACTCGGTTGAGTCACTCAAGTGGCGGTTATGAAATGGCAATGCGCACTACCGGTTGGGAGTACGGTTGGGCAACTGCAGGTGGTGACTTGGGTGGGTCTTGAAAGTGTTCCGTCCAAAGATTTAGACGCTTACCTTTTGCGCAGGTCACCTGTTGGGCTGAAATAGTCTGCAGACATTACCGCCTCCCCAATCTCTTCAGCTTTCTGGACCCACGAA
This sequence comes from Opisthorchis viverrini, assembly GCF_000715545.1. Lineage (NCBI taxonomy): Eukaryota > Metazoa > Platyhelminthes > Trematoda > Opisthorchiida > Opisthorchiidae > Opisthorchis > Opisthorchis viverrini. Next base: position 123,564 of record NW_008751854.1, on the reverse strand, counting down.
GCTTCACGATCCACGCAGATGGTCTTTTCTACCTGAAGTCTGTCAGCCAGTCGAACGGTACTGTACTCTTGAGCAAAAGATATACATCACTTTCTGAATGTGTAAGGCTAAACGTGCGGCTGAGTTGATTGAAAATAAATGCGCATTTTGCTGCAGAACGGTGGCAGGCGATCCCCATAACAAAAATCCCAGCTACGAACTCAAAGTTTCAACTAACAGTATTCCGGAATCCATGCTGGGAAGCACGAGCGTACACAAACATTGTATCCCGCGCCTGGTCCAATCACAAGCCGGCTATGGACTACAAAAATGCCACACCCTGATTGGTTCAAAGGCCTTGACGGGTGGAAGCATGGATTCACGGATTGATACACAGGATCGAGGCTTTTGCCCAAGTTTTCCGGGTCGCTTTTGTTTTTGTCGGTCAGTGGCTGTCGTTCACCTGAAAGACACAAGTGAAAAAAGGGTGGAGCACTGCTCTATATGTTCTCAGCGCGGGGCGGTATGCATGCCAGCGCGAGGATTCGCATAAATAAATGTCTAACAGTGCTAGAAGGAGCGTGGACAACCATCGGAAGAAGGTCATTCCACGCAGCTACTGCCAGAAATGAGAAAAAATTTTGTCTAATGAATGTGTGTGCTCTGAGCTTGAAAATCTTCTCACTATGTCCCCGCCGGGTGTTTGCTGGGTCAACGGTAAAAAACCTGTTTGCCAAGCTTTGTTCAAACAGGGCATAAGTAAGAATTAGGTCCCCTCGGAGGC
>NW_008751854.1:84668-121498 GCF_000715545.1 Opisthorchis viverrini | reverse complement strand
CAGCTCATCTTCTGTGTCCCCTGTGGTCAACTTTTTGAAAAAGAGTTGGGATCTTTTTTCCAGAAGTCGCCGAATCCTTTTGGGCAGCTTGCGGTTCATCCGACTGCGTGCCGGTCTTCTTGGGACGAATGTCGCGTCAGCCTCGTAGACTTTCTGGATAATGGTCCTATATAGTTCTTCCACCGGACTGGTCTCAGTGTGACTTGTTCAAGGAAGACGCGCATTCCTGAGAAGTCTGCACGGCAGAAGTCTCTAAACCACGCTTGAGGTTTGAGATTCCTGGCTCAAAAGAAGATGACCGAATCCAGGAGGGATGGTAGTTGGCCTGCGCGGTATCTGTTGGGTGCAGCGACATGTTGGGTCCAAGCGCTCCGTTGAACGACTTCCAACAGCGCCGCTGCACCAGATCGCCCTAGCCTGCTGGATCAGATTTGTTCGTTCAGCTGCTTGCCACAAGATACAAGCCAATTAATGGCGCAGCATTGCTCATTAAGTTCTCAGTGCGAAGCAGTAAGCTTGCCATGGCAAAAAGCGCCTTGAAGTGCTTTGGACTGGGTACATTATGCAACGGGTACAACCGTCCGAGGAGGGTTATCCTACGCACCAACTACCTGAAATTTGAAAACTTTGGCCTAATAAAGGTACGCGGTCTGACTTTGGAAATCTTACAATATCCCCAACGCGTACTGGTCGGCTTAACGGTGAAAAGTCCGTTGGGCGAAACTAGTTCAAACATGGTATACGTAGGTAGTAATTATCCTAGACATGAGACTGAGGTCAACCATCACGAGATGTTTTTCTTAACCAACAGATTAAAGGCCGGAAGCAATTTTTGTAGCAGCTCGTTGAACACGCTGAAGGAGAGTTGCGCCCTGAAAAGACAACCTGGTCAACCTATTCGAAAAGCGATCTGACATAGGCCCCATTGAGTATCTGAAAGTCCGCACAAGTAATACCAAGGATGATGTGCCGAATCATCCGTATAACGGCAAACGCATTTTTCGTGGTGCGATGAGAAGGACATGTTTGTAAAGAACTAAAAACCTAAATCCTTTTTGGTACTTGTCCCCTTAATGCCTTCCGCTTCATTCGCGCCAATGATGACAGTCATCCGCTGGGTTCCTTCCGAATGAGGCTGCCATTCCAACAACAACTGCTTTGCGGCGTCTACATGCACTTGGAAGGTACTGGCATTTGAAACAGTATTTCAAGTCATCCACAAAAGGTAGGCATAGACTTGAAGGAACATCAGGAACGTTATTGAGGTAGATCGAAGACATGGTTGGTCCCAAAACTCCAATGGAGACCAGTGCCGAAGTAGAATGAGCCGAGCTTAGTTTCGCTCAGAATGTTCTATCTTATGGGACTTCCTCAATCTAGCATAGGATTTCTCCTTAGGTCCAATAAGACTGGAGGTTGTGAAGCAGCAGGAGGTGTGTGACCCGACAGAATGTTTTTAGGAAGTCGAAAATTATGGTATCGGATATTAGTCCTTTGGGTTAAGCTGTGTGCTAGGGATATCAAGTTACTGGTACTGAGGTTGTTTAAGATGGCCCGATTCAGAACGCGTTACATCAACTTCCACGGTATGCAAGTAAGGCTTATAGGCCTGTAGCTGCATTCGTCAGACGACTGACGAAACATAGGGTAGAAATGCTTCGTCGGCGTGAGCAAAGTTTCATTCACTCGGTCCAACGCGCGGGAGTGGTTTGTGTTATGCAAGAGTTGAAGACTGCCCTCCTACTCGAAGACCCGTTTGGGCACAGGCTGTTCGTGGTTACTCCTTGGCATTACTAGATGTGATGAGTCGGCTGAAGCAAAACACCGGCCTGTATAGTGTTCTCCGTAGTACTCAGATACTGCATTAAGGTCTTTCGAAGACACCCTTTTCTCCCCCACAAGTAGAAGGTGGTTGAACTCTTTCCCCGGCGGGGACTCATCTTAATTAGCACATTTTTCTCGGCGAGGTCTATTTTATGGGTTGTTTTCTTATATTTTCCTGTCAGAATTCTGATTTACTTGGGTTCGCAGCTTACGAAAGGTCGCCTAATCTTCTGCATCACACGTACATAGCTTCTTGAAGGATAGTTCATTTCCTTNCTATTTTATGGTTGTTTTCTTATATTTTCCTGTCAGAATTCTGATTTACTTGGGTTCGCAGCTTACGAAAGGTCGCCTAATCTTCTGCATCACACGTACATAGCTTCTTGAAGGATAGTTCATTTCCTTTTTTCAGAAGACGCCAAGTGTTTTAGGTAAACTTTGGTCCACCCGACTGCGCGATAGTTTTTTAGGAAGAAAGTCGCGTATGCCTCATGAATTTTCTGAACAAAGATCTATAACTCCTTCAATAAAGCTGCTTCCATTTTAAACTGATCAGAGAAACCACACAATTCTGGACTGTCTGCCTGACACATGTTTCCAATCCACGTTTGACGTTGGGAATTTCCGGTCCGTCAGCAGAAGAAATCAAGGGTCAGCGCACAATGATCACTATGTTAATTTGGAGCGACGATTAACGCCCGATAAACAAGTGTCCTTCATTAGTGATTATTAGTGGTTCGCCACCTCGTTATCTGGTGGGCGTAGTGATATTATGAGTCCAAACGTTCCTTTGAACATCTGAGGTCAGCCCCGCTTAAAAATATCCGACAGACACGATGTGCTGGGGTTTCATCCAGGGGACCTTGAGAGCGTTTAACTAACCTACTGAGAAGAGTTGGGTGAAGTGGTAGCTGAAGGATAGTCGTTCGAGTGTGCTCAGATTCATTTAGACGTGAATAAAAACGATAGACAACGCCAAAAAGAAAAATAGGTTCCACGCATTGGATTTGGATCCAAAGTGAAGCAAAAGACTTTCTAAAGTGGTGTCAAAGAAGGAAGTCGAGATGGGCTAAGAAGCAACCACCTCCCACCCTCCGTTTCGATCGAGCCAGAAAAATGAAAAAATGGGTACGTCCGGAGCGGTTCTCGTATCCCATTGGTAGGTATGTCCCGGACAAACCTTGGAGGGGCACAGAGAAATGAAGGTCAGCTTGTTTGGTTTAAGTATGAACAGACCGACTTCCTCCCAGGCATGGTTACGATATGATAATTCGGATGCTGCTCCCTTTTCGTTTGATTGGTCCGCCAACCTGATTTAGCCAGAAGTCTTCGGTAGAACATTATCAATAATAATATTTATTCCCAACTAGTGGGTGGCATGAAACATAACTGGCCCAGTAATGCTGTTTGGAATGATTGCCCCTACCAGTGGATGAAATGAAAGAAACAACAACGATAATTCACAACAAGAAGGTTATCGGCCACGCCCTGCAGGACCGAAAACCCCGATAAACAAGTAGATCCGACATGATACAGTGGAATAGTTCTTTTACAAGAACCAGTGGATAGTTAGGCACCAGCCATTTTACACCGCCCATTTTACACCGGACCCCGCCCCAGCAGCAACGCTACTGAGTCGCTCAAGTTTCACTGCACACTGTGATTCTGAGTTTCCTACCACCATTTGTCCGTACTGCATATTATCCCACTTCACGATCCCACTTACGCTTTCCGTGGCTATACGCCCAACAGCCCAAGGCCATGAAGCCCTAGTGACGGTTTCGGGCTTTAGTTCAAATTGGTCGTTCATGTCGTGGCAGTTCCGTGGCAGTTCCGCTGCCCCTCCTGTTCCATTATTCTGGCTCCACACTCCCTGCAGCCTGAAGTTTTTGCTTTTTGTCACGTTGCAAGCAGAAGGCTTTTTTTATGCCCTTGTTAGTGCGCTACTTATAATTAGACTGCTTAGAATTCAGAAGGTGTTATGCACTAACAAGTTTATGTTTGTGATTAAGAAAAAATACAAATGCTAGGTGCACCTTATAAATACAATGGCAATGAAATAAAAGATGACTTATCGATAAGGCTTCGTTGGTTTGAAGGATCTGCAGATGCGGAGCAGGAATGTTCTACAGGAGTGGTTAGCTCTTGAAGATACTCCAGTCAGGTAGATCCGTTGTTGTGTCTTGTTGACTTGCCGCGTGCACGGGATGCTGCGTTGTGTTGAGCGCCTTGCGTATCTCCGTTGCGTGGTGCGTGGTGGGTTGTGTTGTGTTGTCAGGTTCATTATATATTTGTACGCGTTTGCAGTGAATGTGGGAATGTGTGTTTTGATGCATGCTAGACAGGAACTGACTTGTGATCGGTTAAAGTTGCGGGCGGAACGGCGTTTGTCACGTGATTTGTGTGCTTGTGTTTGATTGTGTTCTGTCCTTATACAGGAAGGTTTGACGTGTGTACAAAAACATGAATCGTTCCGTGCGTACTAAACAGGAACTGATTTGTAATAGCAGGTCAGTCGCGGGATCTAGTACACACGCATGTACTGGACAAATTAGGTGAAGCTGGTTGAGGGAACATGTGAATGTCCGCTACACCCTCACTCGTATTGTTTCGCCCGCCACGTTTAAATCCTAACGATCAGATCTTGTGTCACCTGAGATGTTCTCCACAGGAGATAAAGAGCCCTTGTACTTTTGGATCCCTACCCATGCCACCTCAGGTGTCTACTTTACTAATGCCCACTCTTCACGTCATCGTCCCTTTTCCAGGAAATTCCCATTAATCACAACCGTTGTCAGTCATGCTCTTATTCTGACTGTAATGCCATGATCATGTCTGACGGTATGTCACCCACTAGTTGGGAATAATTATTATTATTAGTGTTAAACCATGGGGGTTGCCTCATCATTTCAACTACACAACATTCTAATCAGACGTACCCTCATGGTCTCCATCAGTAAAAATCAACACTGCTTACAGTCTGCATTCCGGGACGACCAGCTCTAGAATCCGTAAAAGTGGATGCGCCGCACACCATGACTTGTAAACGAGTGAGAGGAGAGCGCGTTTAAAATATGATCTAACAAAGGAGTGAACAGCATGTATGCACTTGCTGCAGATAATTCCATATGTGAATGTGCGCGTTCAGCCCATTAAGTGGGGGGTTATCGGCTGATCCTGTGCTATGCTCGCGTTCAAAAATGGATTAAAAAGACCTGCGAATACCAAGCTCACTAGCGTTATTTTAGAGGATGTTCTTGCGGGATAGGCCGATACTTTTATTGAAGGAGTAAATACGTTTTCCAAATCATCACGTTTCAGCAGCTCTGAACATTGAGGAGCAGGTAGCCAGGGTTTGGATTGATTGAGGTAACGAAGCGTGCATCGTCCAGTACGCTGACTCTTGAAATTCCACACGTTTATTCTTTCCCTATTAGTGACCGTACTCCACTTTTGTATTCAGTGAGTGTATATGCACTGGCGTNCTTTCCCTAATAGTGACCGTACTCCACTTTTGTATTCAGTGAGTGTATATGCACTGGCGTTTGTTTGTCGTCGGCACGTCATTCATTTGGCGTTGAGGTCATCCAGCCACTTGTGGACGACTTTATTAACGTGTAACTGTCTCATGTGGGGGCATGTTTGCTCATTTGATTCGTACTTTTTGTAGTCCAAGTGAACTATCCGTTTTGAAGGATCTACTGTCGGAATTTGTACAATTTGCGAATTTATGTCTTACATTGCCGCATAGAACCCCAGTTCCAACTTTTTTTGTCTTCCCAGAGGTTCCGGTGTTACGCGTTACCCGAAGATTACGTTTGCTCATCACAAAGCGAGAAAATCTCGAACCTTACCCTACCGGAAACGTCCATCATGGGTAAAAGTGGGCTACTGATGGGGCTGTCTGCATTTAGACTGGCCAAGTGGTCTAGTAACCGTGAAAAGAGAAGAGCACTAATGTCTGAAAGTTTCTTATTCAAAACGGGTGCACGGTGTGGGGTTCTGTTAAATACATTCAGAGGGTGACGGAAATAAATTGGACACCACTCTCGAGTTTCAGCAACCTTAAGACTAGTGAATTACGAATATACATGTATCGCGATATTTTGCATATCGTAGCGACTGAGGCATGAGGCGGCCTGCTGCAGCACATTCAGTTGCCTGCAAACACCACAAACGATAGATTCGGCTGGGTTTCCGGCGAGTCTCTCGAAAAACCAAATTAGTTTGCAAATGAGTGTATTCCACCTGGGACTGAATCATTCAGGGAGCATGGAAAGGAGAGGAGGTCATTTTGGCGGGATGTGAAGGATTATTCATCAAAAGTTTGAAGGTTTTGTGTTGATAGCTTGCTGTGTTAGCCTGTAGGCTATGCTACAACGGCTGTTCGATTGGCAGTAAGAAGGATCTTTGCACGGCCTTCCTCTCTAGACGACATTATGCTCGCTTGGTTACCAAGGAAGACGGAAGATTCCCCGAGAGGACGTGATCCAGCGCACTTGCTACTATAATGTTAGAACAGGAATATTCTTTGGGAACTTATGTCATACGCCTTTGGAGCCCAGGAGGGCGTTACAGTTGACAGAATGTTATCTTTTTGAGCGAGGCAGGTAATCAGTTATCAGGAACACGCGCCGTCAACCTTCCCTATAATTTACCTCAACAGCAATATCGCCCAGCACTTCGAGCAATTCTCACGGTTTTAATCCATTCAACAAGACCAACCACAACTACCCAGCGACATTTTACACAGAGCTCAAAAGTCATACATCAGAGGCCGCACACGTCGAAAAGTGACATCGGTGTTGATCACCTTTTGATCCTCTCAGTCCCGTAGAAGCTGCATTCGGTGAAGCAAGAATTTTGTCCTCTGTGTTCCTCCTCTGTGTTCCTCTAACTAATTTTTAGTCACTGCACTGCATCTACTTAGGCTAATACAACGGCTGATCTCATCAACATTTGCATATTTACCGCTTTTACCCGGCCTTCATATCCGCTTGCCATTGGCTGCCAGTGATTTCTATTTTGATTAGCAAGACGGGGTAAATAATACTAATGGGAATTTTAATTGTCGAACATAGTCTGTTTCGGACAACGCTGAGAATGTACGAAACTGGAACATCCGCTTCCCTGGACCACTTCACAAGTAAAGTTCCGGACCCTTAGGTGGCAAAGTTTGCTCTTTTTACGTGATTCACTCCCAGCAGACATCATTATTCTAATTAACTTATAGGTTCATCCCTCTCACCCTCACAACTCCCCTAATGCCGTCATCAAGGATGCCATGACAGTCAGCTCTGACAGACACTTTTTGCGTGATGGGTATGTTGTAAACGTCGATTGTGCCTACACTATCGCATCACTTCCCATTCCCAAGGCTTCGCTCCACCATGATTTGCTGCTCAGCACATGGGCACACTTTGAGGATGTTCCACTCGCACGAATTTCTGAAAATAACGTCATCATTGTGGTGGAAACTAATATCTCAGGGGCCTACTGGTTATCGGGCAACGTCTAGGTTCTTTAAAAACGCATATCTAACGGCCGTTGGGTGGGTAGTATTCGGCCTAGCCCCTCTGCAGAGATTAAACGAATATCAGTGACTTGTATCAGTGGGAAACTTGGTGTTGAGGATCACATACTGAGGATGTTGAAACGAATTTCAACGAAAGTAGGGGTACGGATAAATCACTGTTCCTAGAGAACAAAGAGAATGAAAAAGACAACGCAGTCTGTAAGCGTGTTGGACGGCCACTATCAAATGCCGCTGCCCCGTAAAGGCGAGTGGAAGAACCTACCTAGTAACCTAAAAGTATCCAAGAAACGCCTCAATTACTCGAAAGGACGCCTGTCTAAGGATGATGACCTCCTTGGTCGCAACACCGAGACCCCAACTACTTATGAAATAGAAGGGCATATATGTCGGTCGCCAGCTGGTTAAGCGGAAGGCTTGCGCTTCATCCCGCATCATCCGGTCTTTAGCCATCAAAAGCTTGGGCAGGTACATATAGTTTTTGGCTGCGCTGCGAAAGGCCATGGCGTTTGCTCTTAATTATTGCTCATTTTCCGAACCCAACGTTACAAATGACATCGTCGGCGCTTTACTGCGTTTCCGACTTCAAAAACTGCTCCGTCAGCAGGTATAGAAGAGATGTTCTTACAAGTACGTTTGCCGCCGGAAGATAGGGCAACGTACCGTTTTCTATGGTATACAGGCGGCAGTCTTGTATCGCCTCAATTTACGGCCCTCTCGGATTTGTGGCGCCGCTTCTACTTCGACCAAAACTATTATCAAGCAACTGTGCGAGAAGAAATTCGGTTTCGACGAGCTCACTGACACGGCAATGCAGATTCCACGGGACTGTTGTCAGCGAAACGTTCAGAGTTGACGCCTTGGATGCCTCCTAGCTAGCAGGTTTCATGTGCGTCATGCTGAGCTTCATATCTCCGATGCCTCGGAACTTGGACGCGGATCCGTTGTTTATTTGCGTTGTATACACTGTTCCTTGGCCCCCGCGACTGAAATTGCAAGCTGCTGTCTTGTCCTTAAGGTTAAAGAACCTCGTCCTGAGGGGACTGAGGTTGAAAATAGACGGCACATACTTGTAGACCGACTCCATGATCGTATTTCATTACATCAATAACAGAAAGTTCAAATATAAGGCGTTTGTCGCCAACAGACTGGGATTCATTCACGAGAATATCGAAGTACCGCAGTGAAGGCTTACGCGAACGCAAGGCATTCCATAAGATCACGCACCAAGGGGAGTCAGCGGTAGCCACACAGACGTTTCAGACATTTGGTTGCATGGCCTTACCCTTTTACAAAGCCCACAGCACATGTGGTCAAAAATGAATGTTAAATGCTTTTCCGAAGATATGCCGGGCATCGAAATTACAGTCCAACATTCTGATTGCTACTGTCTTGGAAGAATTAGCATTTGACGAACTGCCCTCCTACTATTCTTCGTGGACTAGGTTGAAGCCAGCCATAGCATGGATGACGCGATTCAAGTTTCACTTCCGCGTAAAGTCAAACAAAGAAGAGATGTGTGTGCTCTCACTTAGCCCTATGCGGCTTGATGAACTGAGAGCAGCAGATCATTCACTACTGTACTTTCAGCACTTATTTATTTCTCTCAGCGGAGAGTCTATTCCCGATGAGACCGTGAATGTATGTTCGCCAAGCTCATTGCGTAAACTCCATTCAGTACTCTTTGAAGAGCTGATGTGTCCCAATCCCGTCGGCGTCTCATACTACCTCCGAATAGACGTTCCGCGCTCGATTATATACTACGATGAGTAGAAAAATGACATATTGGCACGTCGCACATTTAAGCCGTCATGCGTCAGAGATTTAGGGTCGTCAACGGGGCAGCCAGAGTTAAAAGGCTTGGCGTAGGTGTTTGTCGCGTAAGGCAAGGTCAATGAAGCCGGCGGAATAGCTGCTGGCACCGTTACCACCATGCAGAGTCAAACCCGATAGCGCTTTTTTCTCCAGTGGTTTGGACTATTTCCTCCCTTTTTTGTACGCGACAGACGACAGTCGGAGAAGCAATAAGGGTGTCTTCTCATGTTTGAAGACGTTTGCACTTCATATCGAGGTAGCCCATTCCTTATTGAATGACACGTTTCTTATGGCTCTTTTCCGCTTTATTAACCGCTCTGGTTCACCAAAAGAAATGATCAATGACCGAGGAAGTAATTTCGTTGGAGCCGAACTAGCACTTCAGGGATTTCAGAAATTGCTAGACTGCGATCCAGTCAATAAGAAAATGATAGCCCACGGGATTGAGTAGCACTTCAACCCACCCTACAGCAGTTACCGCAGAGGAATATGCGAATGTCAGATACGATCTATCCGCCAACTAATGGGAGCGGTCCCCCGTGAACAGGTGTTGACCGACGAATCTTTGTCTACCTTTCTGACTGATGTAGGGCGTATTTCAGATAACCGTCCTTCTATACCCGCCTCGATGATCCAGCCTTAGACGTGCTGACACTAAGTCACTTGTTATTGTTGCGGCAACAGATTGGATTTTCGGGCGATGTAGTCAATGTACGCGACAGACATACGCGATGTTAGAGACAGGGGCAAGTGTTGGCGGGTACGTTTTGCCGCCGATAGTTGAAGAAATACACCCCGCTATCACAGTGGCGACACAAGCGGATTCGAAAATATCGATATTTTTTATTTGGGGACTTCGTATTACTCAGCGGCAAAAATTCAAGTCGCCGAAATTGGGGGAAAGGCCTTACATTGGAGGTCAAGACATGAGTTGATGGCATATTCGGGAAGTGTTAGCAAAGCATACCTCGGGTACGTTTTAGGCGGGATATACACATCTGCCTGATGGAACGAGTAGGAGACAGCTAGTTCCTCGCTCACCCAAGGCGCAAGCTGCAGATTGAGGGACGCGTTTGTGGCTATAGCAATTGTATCGTTCTTGTTGATCTTCTTGCACGCGGTGGATTGAGTTGGGAGATTTCGGAAAACCATGCTGGCTTCGCGGGATGGTGATGATTCCCTTGTTCTGTTTTTCGTTGTACTGCGCGATCTCCCATTTTGTTATTTTGGTTTTAAGCGTATACCGCCTTTCTTGTTTTAGACCTGAAAACAATCCCTTCTTTGGCCTTGTCATCGGACGTGATGTTTAAGTCGACTCGTGGTTCCGCTATCTTCTAAACACGTGGCTTTGAGCCAGCGTGGACTTGATGATCCGTAAGGAATTAGCAGTTTCTAAACTGGTGTATAGTCTCACGATTTGAGGTTTGTAAAGTTTTATTGATGTATTTATTGTATTTATTGTACCACATTTGTAGATAAACCTCCATTTGGACGATTTGGCTTTCGGGGTTTTGCTCGAAACTCGACGTGGTCTAACAGACTACTGGAAACCATCTACAGCAGATGCATACAATGGCACTTTGAAACCTCCTCCGCTTACCAAGCCCACATTCGTCATTCCATAGATTTGGAAGGTCAAGTTTTTACTTGTACGTTCTGTCTTCCGTCGTAAAGGGACTTCGTCCAACCAAGTCCCTCCAAAGTCTCCAACAGTATAACCTGTGGTTTCTCATTTTTATGTAAACTTCGCTCTTGTATGTGCGCGTATTTGCATTCTGAGTAGAACGATTCGATCTAAATCTGCACTTACAACAATATGCAGGATTAAATTTAGGTTTCGGGCCGGTTTACTGTTTGAGTGTTTAGTAACAAAACGGGGAAGATAACACCTATATGTCAGATCCAGTTTATAGGCTGTGATATTGGTGCGTCACAAAAGCCTCTCAGCGCTCTTCCTTTTCTGCCAAATCAACCGAAATAATAGACGATTTGGCTTTCGGGGTTTTGCTCGAAACTCGACGTGGTCTAACAGACTACTGGAAACCATCTACAGCAGATGCATACAATGGCACTTTGAACACCTCCTCCGCTTACCAAGCCCACATTCGTCATTCCATAGATTTGGAAGGTCAAGTTTTTACTTGTACGTTCTGTCTTCCGTCGTAAAGGGACTTCGTCCAACCAAGTCCCTCCAAAGTCTCCAACAGTATAACCTGTGGTTTCTCATTTTTATGTAAACTTCGCTCTTGTATGTGCGCGTATTTGCATTCTGAGTAGAACGATTCGATCTAAATCTGCACTTACAACAATATGCAGGATTAAATTTAGGTTTCGGGCCGGTTTACTGTTTGAGTGTTTAGTAACAAAACGGGGAAGATAACACCTATATGTCAGATCCAGTTTATAGGCTGTGATATTGGTGCGTCACAAAAGCCTCTCAGCGCTCTTCCTTTTCTGCCAAATCAACCGAAATAATATAAAAATCTATCTTTACCCCTTAGATCTGAACAGTTCCTGACCGATCCCCATCGATAAGCCCACATTTTGGGCAGGGATTCGCTTAAAATTATCGCAAAGCCGTTCTTGTCAAATGCGCCTGCAGTGAATGAACGCTTTTATTCTACGCTGCTGTTTGAGTGGAAACGTAGATATGTTCGGTGGCCAAAGTCTCATGATTTTCGGCACCCTTTTCCCTAACTCCTAAAGAATCTGCACGCAGCACCTTTCTGTCTCACGAAGCGAAAGGCTTGTGACAGAACAGAACACATAAGAGGAGATAACCTACGATCTCAGGTGCCTGAGGGTCAGCAAAATGCCTGGCCACTCAGTACCAGTGGTGACGACCTTGTTCTTTGTGTCCAGTGTTTTTAGGAAGCATTGCTTCCTCTCCAAGGCATTCTCGAGCATTTAGCGTTGATTAAGATAGGTAGCGAATAAATGCAAGCATATCGCACTGAACACGCTGCCCAGAAGCCACCACATCAACCGTCACAGAACACACCGTAGTTACTCCTCATCTCCTATGGAATCAGTGGTATTCCATAAGCTGAGGGTAATATATTGAGTTTCAAGCGGGCACCTTAGGAAGGCTCCTGGCGTGCAGTTTTAACGGTTGAAGCACACATCTCATATCTTGAACTACGCTGCTCGTGACGAAGAATACTAATGTGTCTCCCACCCGTGAAGGGCTGAACATTTCTTGTTGCACTGAAAAGCTCTACAATATCACCTTGTTTCTCCAAGAAACGTCTATGTAGCCTTCCTTTAACATTCCTGCCTATGCTAACTGAAGATGATGTAACAACCCAACGGTTCTTCGAACGATGCGTCATCCCAGAACCTCCAGAAAGGCAAAACTAGGTCGGATCTAGGTTTCTATACGGTACTGTTAACATAAATCATCATTTCACAAACAAACCTCGACAGTGGAACTCGTTCACAGCAAATGTTCCAGCTGGTCCACAAAACTACAAACAAAATGAGCAAACAGGCTCCCACTTGAGACACACACACGTATAAGTTCAGTCACAAAAGGGGTGTATGACCACAGTATCAAATGAGCGAAGTAGTAGGGACAGACACACGTCAGCTCGTACACACGCACTAAACACAAAAGTGGAGCAGGAGTTACAAACAGGGACAGTGTAACGCAGTTGAAACTTGACTGTATTGGATTTCACGTCTAACACATGACCTTATGTGTGCCACCCTCTCTCTCTCCCCCTATTGCAGGTATCACGAACGAGCTACCACGAGCCCCGGTCAGGAACGAGTAACCCTCTGGTACACCCCCTGATTGACCTTGACCTGACTTTGTACCCCCCGTCTTCCGGTTTCGGTTTCGGTTTAATACACGTGTGTCGTCACCACGCTCCGGTGTTCTTTTCTGTCCCGCCCGACCTGTGCGCGTGTGTGCTGTGTATACCGTGTGGACTCATTAATACCAGTCCGTATATCTGCATATTTCAGAACTGACGTGTGCCGTCGCTACATCCTCTCGAACGTCGAATACTGCTGACTTCCTGACGTCCCATGCTACAAACAGAGGTGACAGAGGTGGGATCAAAAAAAGAAAGAAAGAAAAAGAAAGCAGAAATGGGTCAGGAAGACGAGTTTGAACCTCCCGTCGTACTACATGCACAGAAAACATCGAATTCTCCTATTTCTCCCGACCGAACCGTCCCCGCCCTGCGTCCGCCCAATGTCTTCTGCTCCGGTGACGATTTCACTATCTGGTCTTTCAGAGCCCGTTCCTCAAAGCAGTACCACTTTCCCAGTACGGACAGTATCTGCTCAGTCTACTTGACGACTCTACAGCACGACAACTACTGTCAACCGGTACCCCAATCGAAGCGCCACCAGCCACCCTGCGGGCGATCTTCGATGACCTCTTTAACATCTGGCGGCCAACTCTGCTCCAGTTAGAGGTTCAGTGAGCGAAAGCAATTACCCAGTGAGTCCGTGGATTAGTTCTTGGGGAGCCCCAGGGATCTCGCAACAAAAATTTACGCGGTGGAAGACGGAATAAAGATCGAGGGTGAGTTACTATAACAGTTTATCCTGAAGGTATCTCACCCTGGCCTGAAGGCAGAACTTATCCGTCGTTCCGCGGATAATATACGTGACGCAATCCAACTTGCCCGCAGTTATGAGGCAACGTCAGAGTTGGGACCACAACTTCATGCCTCGAAGATAACCGCCGATCCCGGCCCTCGTCAGCTACCACCTGGTAACCGGAATAACCTGCCGGGAAGCCGGATGAACTGCCCTTACTGCCGCCGGTTCGGGAGAAAAGCCCAGCGCTGCGGTCACAACCCCCCAGTCCGTCCCACCGGTGAGTCTCTATCTTTTTGTAATTCAGTACCTATCATTTCTCATATTTCCCATTCTACGCCACCACTCACAATCTCAGGTTACCTAGACAAACGCCCGGTACGTTTCTTGGTGGACACGGGCGCTTCGTGCTCCGTGGTCGGTTCACGGAAGTTTTGGCCAGGTGGTCGTCAGTCGGCAGTCAGCACGAAATTAATAACAGCGAATGGTACACTGCTCCAAACAGCGGGAACAGCATTACTTTCTATCAGCGTCGGGCAACTGTGCACGCACCACCAGTTCTATTGCGCCCGGTTACATGGGAAGCCATCCTTGGGATGGACTTTTTAAAGAAATACAAGGCTTCTATCGACTTCACCAGCGGACAAATCACGTTCGACAACCTCTGCCAACCAAACCTGATCTCCTGTTGCCTGTACAACACAGCAATCATTGGACACAGTCCTTAGTTGACTGTAGCCCTACTCCTCCGGAGGCGAATCACGGCCTAATGGAACTATTAAATGAATTCTCCACTTCGTTTGACACCCACAGATCTAAACTGGGCGTACCCATATCTTTCAACATACGATCGATACTGGACACCACCATCCTATATATAAAACCCCTCGCAGAATCCCTATTCACTACCGTGCCAAACTGGACGCCATGATTCAAGAGATGCTAAACGA
This sequence comes from Opisthorchis viverrini, assembly GCF_000715545.1. Taxonomy (NCBI): domain Eukaryota; kingdom Metazoa; phylum Platyhelminthes; class Trematoda; order Opisthorchiida; family Opisthorchiidae; genus Opisthorchis; species Opisthorchis viverrini. The sequence goes on along the minus strand of NW_008751854.1, from coordinate 106,822 downwards.
CGGGATCATTTGGTCGTCATCATCCCCATGGGCTTCCTCCATTGTCCTTGCAAGGAAGAAGGACGAAAATTTGCCCATGTGCGTTGACTATCGGAGATTAAATGATATCACTACGCGCGACTCTTTTCCCCTACCACGAGTGGACGACACAATCGATTCTGTGGCAGGGGCAAAGTGGTTCTCAACACTAGACTTGGCTTCAGGTTACTGGCAAGTAGAAGTCGCACCCCAAGACCGACCAATAACAGCCTTTATAATTCCATCTGGACTTTATGAGTTCGAAACAATGCCATCCGGACTTGCAAACGCACCAGCAGCATTTCAGCGGCTTATGCAGATGGTACTGACAGGGTTGGTCCCTAGATGTCGCCTGATCTACCTGTACGACATCAATGTCCATGGACAAACGGCGAACGAACACAACAGTCGACTGCGAGAGGTACTATGTCGCCCCAAGCGAGCTGGCCTTACCCTCCGCGCCGAGAAATGTAAGATTCTACAACGTAAGATTCTACAACGATGGGGTCCAAACGGACCCGGATAAGACCAGACACATCGCTGAGTGGCCGATACACGTGAGTGTCCGTGGATTACGTAGTTTCCTCGATCTGGCATCATACTACCGAGGATTTATCAAAGGATTTGCCGCCGTCAGTGTGCCACCCCACAGGCTTACTCAAAAAGATCGGAAGTTTTCGTGGACCGTAGAAGGTGATGCAGCCTTCAGCCGTCTTAAGCAAGCACTAGCATCCTCACTTATTTTGGCATACCCTGATGCAGGAAAGTTTGTTTTAGATACCGATGCTAGCGAAATGGCGATTGGTGCTGTACTGTCCCAACGTGTTGGTGACCAGGAAGTCGTTATCGCAAATGGTAGCCGCGTCCTAGATAAACGTGAACGTAACTACTGCGCCACTCGACGCGAAATGCTTGCCCTGGTGTACTTTTTCCACCACTTCCGGCTCTATTTGCTTGGCAGGCACTTCCTTGTTCGGACAGACCATCACTCACTACAATGGGTAAAGTGTTTCCGCGACCCCGACGGTCAAGTTGCACGTTGGCAAGAGCGGATTCAAGAGCATGATTTCTCTTGCATCTATCGTCCGGGCGCCAGACTTTCGAACGCCGACGCCTTATCCAGAAGGCCAGCCCAGGAACTAGAGTCTGTTAATGTACTACCTGCGCCTAATCGAATAAACCGGGAAGAAGAGCAATTCAGGGACGCAGATATTGGCAAGATTTACCGCCTCCAGCTGCAGGGTAACTCCAAACCTTCTGGGCGCCTGATGACCTCGAGATCCTCGGCAGCACGGAGTCTGTGGTCACGATGGGGGCAACTAAGGATTATATCCCGAGTGCTCCACTTTCCGGATAGTCGGCATGGCCAGCCTCGTGTCGTCATACCCCGCAGTCGCGTCCAAAGGACCATCTCAGCAGTCCACCGAGATTTGGGACACGCTGGACAGAAGAAAACGGAAGCACACATTAGACGGCGTTATTGGTGGTTTCTGCTACACCACGACGCTGCGGAGTTTTGCCAGCACTGCTCCGTGTGTGCGACAACAAAGGTCTCTACTATAGCATCCAGAGCACCGCTCCAATTGATCTTTCGGACCACCGAGTGAGTGGTGATGTTATTAAATCCCTACCGTAGGCCAGAAAAGGTAGTCGTTTCATTGTCGTTATGGTTAGCTACTTAACTAAATGGTGTGAAGCTGTGCCAGTAAAGAAACAAGATGCCTATACGATCGTGTCAGTGGTAATTTCTGACTGGGTATCACGCTATTGGGAACCAGTCATTCTCCACTCTGATCAGGGCCCAACCTTTGAGAGCTACCTGCAACGGGAAATATGTGCATTCCGGGGAATCCATAAAACGAGGACAACACCGTATCATCCAGAGGGAAACGGTCTGGTGGGATGCACCAACAGGACCATAAAGAAAATATCAACCACCCTCGTGGATCGTTACGAAGGGGAAAGGTTGGACGAACAAATTCTGCTGTGCATGCTGGCCTACCAGGCGGCTACACACGAGTCGGCAGATTATGTACCGGCATTTTTACAGCTCGGCCACGACCTCCGAAAACCTTCAAACTCAGATACGCGTGTGATTCCTGCAGACCTAGTTGGCAGTAACGAATACGCCCGGTGACTCCGAGAGCGCCCGTTCGCGGCACCACAAATCACCCGTGAAAACATTGGACATGCACAGCAACACCATGAAACTGTGTACGACCGCAAATCACGCGGACCTCTGTATGAAGCAGGCGACTTTGTGCTCCTACACCGGCCAAGAGCACCACCGGGTGCGCCCACAAAATTCCATCGCATGTGGCAAGGACCTTGTTTTATCGTTATTAAGAGGCCAAACAACACCTATGCCATTCGTGACCCTTCTAAGCCATATACAGATGTACAGTGTGTACATTACAGTCAGCTAAATCCCTACCCTTTACATTGCCCTGACGCCCGGCCGTCTACCTCCTCTTATCTCCCCCCTGCAAGCCATACCGTTGAGACCATTTCGTCCGGCCACCCTCTCTCTCTCCCCCTATTGCAGGTATCACGAACGAGCTACCACGAGCCCCGGTCAGGAACGAGTAACCCTCTGGTACACCCCCTGATTGACCTTGACCTGACTTTGTACCCCCCGTCTTCCGGTTTCGGTTTCGGTTTAATACACGTGTGTCGTCACCACGCTCCGGTGTTCTTTTCTGTCCCGCCCGACCTGTGCGCATGTGTGCTGTGTACACCGTGTGGACTCATTAATACCAGTCCGTATATCTGCACTTTTCAGAACTGACGTGTGCCGTCGCTACATCCTCTCGAACGTCGAATACCGCGCTACAACAAAATAAATGCGCGCGATTTCAAATGTCGGTGTACTGGAAAATACAGATGTGAAAACTTCTCTCATTCAGGTGTTGTTCGCTTGCGCTTCTGCAGCGAGAAGTAGTCAAGAATGTTTGACTGAGCCTTCTGTAATCCATTCTAAACCACACTAGAGAAGAAGAAATACTCCAGATATCCTTAAAATCAAGCGTGGTATTTTCCCAAACTTCGTGTTAAGGCTTCAGTGAGGAGATATTATGCAGGATGAATATGGCTCGGTTGCTTTGGTTTCCGGAGTATACTACCATCAGTGTTAAGTAGTTGGGAGTTCGCGTGTGGAATCGCTCTTGTGAAGTAGCGTTTGTAAGGAATCAGAAATTCCAGTTCCAGCTTTTATGTCACTTTTCAAGTGTGTGTATAATCTTCTTTGAGATACTTCTGGGTTTTCAGAAGGCATTAACTCAAAGTTCCAGTGTCTTTCTCGTTTCAGTTCCGGACGTGGTATGATCGTGCCAGACGGTCTGCCATCCACGAGTTGGGAATAAATATTACCATAATAATAATTATCATCATTAAATTTCTCCGTTTATCATTTTCCATGCGCATTAGTGCAGGATGTAGCAACCCGAAGGCTTCTCTGAGGTACAGTAGTTAAAAGGTAATCTGTATTTATCTTAGCGTGGACAAACACGCTCTAGGATGGTGTCAAGCAGGAAAACAAACGGTGGTTTTTGGAGGCATGTCCTAAATGAGGAGATCCTAGCCAATCTCTGATGCACTAAAATTTTTTGGCAGGTTAATCTTGTCTTGCCTTATTGTCCAATTGGTTCTAGCAGGCCGATAGGCGCGATCTTAGCCATCTGCACCCGTAGAGAATTTTCCTTAACGGGACTGCAGTTGCACCTACGGTCACACTCTCCGGTAAGGATCAGTTCATCCACACAAAAATTCCACGACACCTCCCAATAAAGAAGGAAATTCGCACTGATTTTTACCATGTTGAACAGTAAGGACGTGAAGGTGTCCCTATTTAGTTGGTGCCCCCGAGAATAACCATACTCTGGTGAGTTTATTTAATTTCAGGCCTTGTCCCTACGTGGGCAGCCGTAACTAGACTCTCATATGCCAAACAACATTTGCAGTAATCATCTGGAGACATTTTAAATGAGTGCAATTTTGTGATAAAAAAAATGAAACTCAGCTTCCAGAATACCAATAACCACACTGGTGCTTGAAAACCTCAACTGCAACGTTCTGTACCCCTCCCCACTACTTTTGCTGAACCAAGTTCTTAAACCGCTTATGTCCTCCTGAATTTATTTTTTAGAGGAAGACTGTCAAATATGGAGAGGGGTCCGCGATTGGGCCATAAATGCACTATGATACGTGTGTTCTCTGATAGACTTGTAATGGTTGAAATTTTTATCCTGTACACAGTATAGCTTAATGATCACAAATATATTGATAGCAACATCTCTACGGTTGGACAGCTGTAAAGCCATCAGTCAAAGGTACTTTGAGCCTCAAAAGCGTTTTCGCTGGTGGAATAGTTTGATGCCTCCAAACCACTAGAACTAGAGCCACTAAACAGACTTCTCACGCAGGCGAGGCCAATTTCATCCCATTGCCGTGTATATGCAAGGCAGATCAGACTAGATTATTTGTTTAATTCACGAGGCCTTATCCAGGGATGTTATAGGGATGAAAACCGGGTCAGGTGGCTAGAATTTTATGTGTGATGTTCACGGCAAAGGATCCTACCGGCAGCCACTACGTTTGCCACAGCGGTGGTCAGCGCTATATCTGTGGAATGCGGTAGATAGGACTGTGCCACTAGAGTTGCGTCCCTGATGGTGGATTTGGGTAGAAAAACCTGACAAGAGCGATGACATACGTACCATCAATAACTCAAGTACCACTCTGGAAGAATAAAAAGGGGAGTGCACTTTTTGGCGAATGGTACTTACTTCTGGTGTTAGTTAGCAAACTGGAAATCACGGGAGCACTGCGGCGCGAATCTATCCAGTTGCCTGAGTACGTCAGAACGAACAGTGTAGACCAACTTGCTTCAGACAGAACAGTTATCTTTGTATCTTTATCCACAATGTAAACTCCAAAATAAACGCCATTTCAGCTTGCTCATCTAATTCGGTTGCGAAATCGCCTGATTTCTTATCCTTGTTCTTTATCCACAATGTAAACTCCAAAATAAACGCCATTTCAGCTTGCTCATCTAATTCGGTTGCGAAATCGCCTGATTTCCCGGAGTCTTACTGTTTACGACATTGGTTCATTTGAAAGTGTAGGCAAAACGGTACACTTCTGCACCTTAGTTTCTCACCGATATCACCAGATTGCAGAAACTAATTAAAATATATTCTAAAGCGACTGCAACTAATAATCAAGTACGGCTCTGGATATTGTGCTGCTAGATGTCCAAAACCGGAGGTAGTTTGGTCTAAACATGAATCCGTTGTGAAAGAAGCACTAATGTGAACTCGGTAGATCAGATACGAATGCGCACCGCAACCCATCCGAGATGTTAGTTGTTTCCTGTTTAGCAGATCTGGAGCCGGTGGCCATATCTACATGAAATCGCTGGACACAGTTGGTGATGCGTCTTTTCTGAATCCTGAGTAGACGATTTGATTAGTGTATAAAAGATGCGGTTTGACGCAGGCCGTGCGAGTAATGCTCACAAAATACGTCAAATCATGCAAAGCAGATCGAAAGGTTTTGAGCCGTTATTCCGTAGTAAATGAGAAAATGCACTTGAAGAGAGCCAAATAACTATTAAAAAAACTAGTTTCGTAGCGTATCCCGTTCATTTATGCTCTGCGCGACAGAAGTGTTCGCTACGTCTCATTCGAAAGCACATGGGCACACTTGTCACCGATCGCAGGAAGATGCAAATCCAGTTATCACCAACACTGTCCCGTTGAAATAGACTTGCCTCAGAATTTAGACCTATTCAGATAGTAGGACTTGACATGGAAGTGTACCGTTAAGGCCTCTGACATAAAATAGACAACGGATGGATTAATGAAGTATCTTATTAAATGTTGGTGAAGAGACAGCACTGAGTAAGTTCTGCATCCGAGGAATGTAGGTTGTATGGAGCGCAAAATCGTGACAGATATGCATAGCCACTAATGTACTTAAAAATAACGGATAATGAAGTACTCAGATTCTTCGGAAATATTTCTTATTGCGGTCTGATGATGACCACAAAGACTTACTGTAGGCAGCATCGTCGTCGAGGCTGCTTATTCGGATTTGATCCCGCGCCTCAATATCGATTCGGGATTTCCCAGTTGAAGCTGTATACCAGTTATTTAAGTTTGCTTCAAAGGATTGTCCTCATGCATGTTGTAAATAGAAACTTACACTTCATTAGGGGTTTTCGTAATGAGGGTTTTTGTTGTATCGTGGGTGGCCGTCTATGGGTTACGCCTGCACTCAGCCTGCCAGACTACGCAATAAGGAGAAGACAGAGAACTCGGGACACGGCTGTATTGTCAGTACAAAACATACAGAGCGTCTGCGTAAATATATAGGATGACTAAATGGACAAATATGGTCGTTCACTTGTTCGCTCCGTATAGCCAATGGCGGTGTTCCGGTCGTGAACAACCTCAGGCCCACTACGTTGGTCGTATGTTGCTAAGCCGTGTTTGGTGGGAGCCGCCAACTTAGAGTTTTCAACAGTGGGAGCAGCGGCAACATTATGAGAAGCAAAATCAGAGTGATCGCAAGAACCAGCTAACAGTACGTTTTGTTCAAAACAAGGGTGTTGTATGCATACTGGCAAATGTAGGCTACACCAGCTTATTCGGTTGAGAGAAACTTCATATTTGTACCACAATAACGACGAAATGCATGTACGATGTTACATACTGGTGAGTTATTGTAATTTCCCTTCGATTTCTGTCACCAACGCGGAAAACCACCATCACTATATCAAAGATCCGACATTTCTGCTCCCAAAATATTCCCAGTTATTGTAATTTCCCTTCGGTTTCTGTCACCAACGCGGAAAACCACCATCACTATATCAAAGATCCGACATTTCTGCTCCCAAAATATTCCCAACTCTAATTTTTCTTACAACATACTACTACCAATCCCATCAGAAACAAGCATTCATGGATTATTTACTCCGACTCTCACCTTCCATTTGCATCCTCGATTAATTGTTTGTGGTTACAGGATCTCTGGAATACGGATTCAGATCGCTCTTATCTGGCGCAATTATTCTGGAGAGGCCACACACCTTCACAAGAATATCAATGTTCAAACGAGAGTGAATGATTCGTTTATCCCTCAGAAATCAATGTCATATCTATCTGCTTATCGCCAGCCAACGACTTTTTCCAAAAACGCAAGTCAATTGAAAACAGATCTAAACTTTAGCGAACTACACGCATTTGCATACCGATTGGGTTTTGACGAGAGACTCATTTAAAACCCAATTGAATCTCTGTCTTATGATTTTTTTAAGGTCTAAACTTTCATCAACTCCTAAAATACTGCAGGATTAACGTGCAACTACCCCACCCGAAGTGCACACTACGGTATGCACTTCACGCAAAACACAGAAAATCCACTTGACGGCTTGACGAATTACTAAATGTTGCAGCTTGCGCTGATAAGGACCTGGAGTACCATAGAATATGTCCGATAAATACATTTATTTGGATATCTATTTGGTTTCACGGGAGATTAAACTGAATCTCTCGTTTATGGTATCCCCCACCTGAATCTTCTGCACAAAAGCCGCCTCAGTCAGTACATTGTTCGAGATATCGCAGTATATGTTCATAAAGGCAACTACTCACAAGGTTTTTGAAAACTGATCGACGCTCCATTACTGATTTCTCCTTTCTTTTGTCTCATCAGGTAAGCTCAGTCCCCGAGTTTCCAGCAACCATACGTCCTACTTGAAGCCAAAATGCACCAAACTGGGGGATTGTGGCTAGTTGATGAGCCCAGGGAAGAGCGAAACCGGCTGTGGGCTGCCAAAGGATTTTCAGTAAACTTATGAACAGTATATTACGTCCAAAACTGTGGCTTTGTTCACATCTCGCCAGTATGACTGCTAACTACGAATTTCCAGTCGATATTCTGACACTTTTTGCGGCATTATTGATGAAGATCCGCAAAGTTTGGTACTTGTACAGTCAGTGTGCTTTCATTGCGGCTCACGGCATCAATGTTTAGATCGTCAGGTTTTGTAATCACTCAAATACGACTTCTTGAATGTCGATGGTATATAACAGTCAGGATAGAAAGAGTATTCTGAGTTAAGTCAGATGACTAAGCTTTCGGTGAAGTGGTTTCATAGAACGGCCGTTGTCGAGGTGCAGTTCCGAAGTTTGTTGGTTATGCCCGGGGACCTAATGGGCATGTAGCTATCGGCCTTGGTATGACACTCACTCCAAGAAGATTCGAGGTTGCATTTAACCACCGTCTGGCCAAGTATAAGGTAGAAAACCTTGGCCAGGTTGAACTCTGCTCCTTGACCCCAACGGGCTGAGATGGTTTTTTGGTTTAATAGATTAGGAACGTTCTTCCCGGTAAGCAAAAGGTCACTCCTAGTTCCACCTTGAAAACGTTGGAAGAAACTAAGAGCCCAAAATGGAACACTAACCTGAATACTACTCACAATATGTTCCAGTCTCCAATCTTTGGTTGTTCATCTCTTCACTTCTGCCTCCAACTAAGGTGTATTATGGTATTCTGTTTTCTCAAATCAAGTTTTCCAATTTCCGACTCACAACAGTTCCGTATCTTACCAACTGCTCATCTTCTGGATTTCCAAAAAAACAGTTGACATTCTCTTCGACAAATCTCCCGTGATGGCTTTTGTTCCGTTTCACCCCGCGCAATGGATTGCGAATGAACATTTTAGGTTTAGGATTCCCACCTAAGTAGCAGACAATTCCAGATGTCAGAACACGATGTCCCAGAGAATTCTTGATTATCACATAGTCGACGATATTTAATTCAGTGACAACAACTAGATCTTGTAAGGATAGTATCTTGCCTGAGCCATGTCTGATAAGTGTATTGATCTTCTGAGACCAAGCGTTCTCTTTTACAGTTTCACCCAGTGCTGTCTCAAAGTGGCCTGCACACCTGACCAGCTGTAATTTCTTCCAGGAGGCTTTTGGAATGAAGAAGCCAGCGGCCAGTGAAAGATATGTAAAGCCCTGGTGGGAGGAATGCTGCTCTAGGATTTTCAATCCTACATCACTCATCGTAGGTAGTTATTATCACAACGAAAACCCCAACTGAATATGCACCGATTGCCGCGTCTTCACGACCACCACAGACTTGCATGACTCTGACGATGTACACACATACGTACCACAACCCACTCCCTCATCAATTTTCAAACTACCGTCCTTGATCGTGAAATGAAATATATCACGTCGGATATCACGCCAAGGTTACGCGACAAATGGTCTAGTCATTTATGTTTCATCATGGACATTCAGAGTAAAGCAGCGCAGGTTGTTCATGGAATATCTTTTCTATGACAAAGTAACCAAAATTGTGCGGAATTATAAGCGTCTTCTGCTCAACTGATACTTGAAAAGTGACGTTCCTGTGTAAATTTGACCGTGAAACATAACTAATACTTCAATGTCTGTGTAGACCACCAATCGGTCATGATGTCGTAGAGTTCCGCTTGTGATGAGCAATTGTTTGACAGACTACTAACATTCCAGCCACCTCAGACCATTAAAAATAGACAGGGCAATGCTGAAAGATAGGAAAGAAAACATCGGTGAGATTTATTATAGAACTCTATAGCGTTAGGTTTCTTGGATATGGGGCTTTCAACTACGGTATCATGCGTACTGGATGCTGCAATATCCACAAAAGGTGTTTAGACATGAGACGGGTCAAACATCAAAGGAACATTTGAAAGGATTTACGAAGCATCATAAATGACGTTTTAGCTGTCCAAACAGGGACAGTAAATTAGTGAAATGTGAGCTTCTATCCAGCTCGCAGACACTACTATCGTACCGTTATTCGGCTACATTCTTGAGTTTTGTGGTATTATTCACAACCTTTGGGAAAGTGGCAAAAGATGCAGACAACCCAGATAGTAAAGATGAACAACTATACAGTTTTAAGGGAGTACTGATCGTGCTTAGCTTACTGGAACCTTCGTCTGTGGGTATGCAAACCTAAGACGAATTCTTGAGTGGAAGTGACATATTTTCAATCTATTCAGTAGGATCTCAGACTCCATTGTCCGTGTTCTTTATATCGGGCATCTGTCGACTATTATTCTGTAATCCTTGCAAATCCTCGTTGCTTTGTCATGTGCTTTCAGTAAAGTAGTGATAGGAATTGCTCACCCGGGTGACTCCATGGGAATCCGTTTTTCTTCGCTAAACAATTTGCTGATAGCAAGTCTAATCTTTGCGTGTAATCCGGGAGCAGTAAGTGACGTTTTGATAAAACAGGCGTCCCAGTGACTTCCAGTAGGATAAACGCGTACCCAGTTGAAACTGAAGAAAAATAGGTTTCTTAGTCTTATCAGTTTTTGTGTGATCAAACACCAGAAAGGACGCACTCAGTGAACAGACTGCATCACAGAGGATCCTAAGAAGCCGTATATCTCACAATTCGATTCTGGTGAGTTCCACACACACCTTTAGTGTGTTAATATTTGTGCGGCGTAGTGTTTCAGCGACAACAGAACTGTTTAAGATGCTGATAACCGTAGGATAAACACTGCACCCTGTCTTGTCCCGAATTCGATCCAGGCGTGCCCTTTGCCAGCGAAATCTTTGGAAGCCTGGCATCCATAAGATCTTGAAGTGTCGAGTTCATGGTTGTTGGGCATCTCACGCAACAAGTCCGCTCAGTTGATGACGTAGCGGACTTAGCATCCTGGAAAGATAGTGCATATGACCGTACATCTGTCTCATCCTTATTGGAGTAATCGGCGTTTTGCATCTCACGAAACTCAGAGTTCTTAACCCGAGACCTTTCGATCAGTGTTCAAACAATCGACTGCTCGGATCTAGTTCAGTTTGTTCTGTTTAGGAAGTCCCAATATAAATTCTGCAAAAAAGTGCGGCAGAATGATAACGCGAGTGGATAACCCACTGTATGTAGCTTTCAAAAATATTTCATTTCCTCATGGAAAGCGAAATAAGTGATGTTTGCTGGGCACGCTACAGTGATCCAGCCTGTGGCATCTATGACATTCAAACTTCAACTGAAGTAATTGTAACTTCAGAAGCAGTAGTTATGGCCTCAACAGCGGGATTTTTCACGTCGAGAGCAGCAAGCCCAGCTACGTTATTGGTACGTCTGATTCACTGAGTGGGACCAGTGGGATGATGTTTAGATGTTTTCTTTTCCTTCGTGAAACGCATAGCATACTCGCGTGAGAGTAGGGAAACAGTACAGAAACACCGGTCGACCTGTGTTATCTCAATGCTGTTAAATGGGACTGAGGTGTCGATCATGAATAATTTCTAGTCGGCTAATTAGGCTGAGTGAGGCAGCTGATTCAAGGGATGACATGTGCATTGCGATGCCAGATAACCACACCACCTCTGGGTTGATACTTTGTTAACCTGTACTCACAGCAGAAACGAATGTATGTTCACAACTCTGGAAAGCGTGAGCCTGTGCTGGCCAAAGCAAAAGCACTTAGCCTGAACCCTCAACTCTGGTCGGGCTGTCCGTGCTTAGCTTGGTGAGCAGTGACACCGTGGTTTAAATGTGCACTGTGGTTGAGCATCATCAAAGCAGTGAGCTAACAAAATAGTCATGTGACTACACCAGACCCACAATAACGGTAGAGACAACTGAGCATGTTGTCAACAGAAATATACAGAATTTCGGGTAAAATGTGAGGAGATTATTGTTTGTAGACGAAATTATCTAGCATGGATTTAAGAAGGACGTTCTCGAATCCGCATGACTATGGGCTTTCAGAGACTCATACAGTGGGTTAGTGCGAAATATACGATTCATGTGCCACGGGTGATCTTAGGTTTTGACGTCCATACTTGGAATTGGACCGGATGGAGAATTCATCATGAATATCCTAATAGAAACAGAATAAGAAAGGAGTTTGCATGGCATAATAACACCTTAAATGCCCCAGTTAACCACAGCAACGGAAAAAAGAATGTTCCAATCAGCAATGGAACTACAGAATTCAGACTGCAACTAGAAGGAAACCGTGGACAGTCAGGCCACGTAAATCAGGGTAGATCCGGGGTCTGAGTGAGATAGTTTTGTGAACGAATTCCTAGTCGCAATCAACATAGTGGTCAGCAAACATGGTCTCGCATTTATTATTTGATAGACTGATGAAATGTCAGTCTTCTGGCCATAGTCGATAAGATGTTTAGCGATAGAAGAAATAGGACTTCTGTGTAGAATATGTCATCTCTACACAGCCGCTACCCAGCCGGTCTGGGGGAAAAGGCTCGAATTCGGTAGTGCTGGCTAAGTGTTGGGTGCCTCCTGTGCGTATGCGCCACAGCACGGCAATTAATACAGTCAATAAATAAAATGATGGAGTGGAATTCATGTGTAGCAAAAATGAATAATAATTCACCAAACAGTAGCGTAGGCCGACTAGTCATTCGGATACCGCGCAACATATTTTCTTCTTGAAAAGTCCTTTAAAAGGTTCAGATTCTCGCCTTATGATTCAAAATCAGAAATGTGGATATGTTGCCTGCTAGATGGCCACAGGTTTTAGGATGCTGCATCTGCGCTGATAGGTGGTTTGGGCGGAAGATGGGGCTAAGTATTCGGTCTCATTCATTTGTGCAGTGCACTTGTGCACCCTCTTCACTCCTAACAGATGCAAGACTCATAGGATATGAGATAATATCGAGCTGAATCCCCTAGCTTTAACTATATACAGTACACTCCCGATGCACTGTACAGTTACTGTAAACGTCCGCTTAGTTCAACCTTCCCAAAAATTTCTGGCATGGATGTGGGCAGTAAACTGATAGGAAATTATGTTGCCTTAATCCACCTGGTGGCCTTTAAAATTATACTTTGTGAGCAATATCATTTTCGGGGATGACGAATGTCCCCCCTTAGTACTTTTCACCTGGAGACTGCTGACTGGGCATCGAGGTTTCGCTTGTTATGCCGGAAAAAACATGCGCACATTTTGCTGAATGTCGTCTCTGTCTTCCAGCTTCATAATCCACAGTTTAAAGGTCTCGATAGAATATTCGGCTTGACCGTTAGATTGAGTATGGTAGGGTAGGCTACACAAATGATGAATGATTTGAGAAATGAAAAACCGAGAAAACGCATGAGGTGTCAACTGAGTTCATTTATCTGCGACTAGGAGCTCCAGAACTGCCAACTGTGCACACACGCCACCGTAGTCGAAGCTCGCCCTGCTACGAAACCCTCTAGCCTTTTTGAGAATGCACACGCGATGATCGGGAAAACATCATCTCACTTGACTGGCGAAATCCTACGACTTTTCAAGCTGCAGCAAAGAAAGTGATTACGAGTTTCCCTTGGATCAGGCGACGGTTGCGCTGTGGCAGACAAGCTTCTTAAAGCCCTCACAAATGTAGGACTACTAGGCATGAGTTGGAATGATGGATTTCATTAGAATGAATTTCATCAGAGTACCCTTCATAGAATTACTTCAGCGCTTGGTGCCCAAATACGTTTGGCATGAAAACACACTCACCCCACATAAGGAAATCACCTATGATTGTCAAGTCATCCTAGAGAAAAGACAAGTGTTGATATTCATTTTTTACTTTCGGTTGTCATCCATTTGGGAACGTTTTCCAGTAGAGAATCACGCATAATTTCTCTAGCAACAGCTTGAGCAGAGAGAGGAAGATGGCCGTCGGGTTCGGAAATAATTTGTCGGGTTTCGCTAGCGGTTGAAACTAACGTAAACACTGGGTCCTCACCTTCCTTGTTGATTATTTCTTGAGGTGTTGGACGCGATAGTTCATAAGCGTAGTAAAATTATGACGTTGGCTTGTAAGTTGTGCTAAAATGTGACCCAGAAGCGCATTAGCGAAACGCTGGAGGCGGTTAGCAGCATAGATGGAAATGTACTTTGATGATGCATGTATCGTTTGACGGTATTAATCGGCAGTGACGCTAAACAGCTCGGAAAGTCCCAATGAGGCGAAAAATACATCGTGTTGCACAAGCAGGCTTTCATCGGTTACCTAATGACCCTAAAATAGCTAGTTTCTTGGTAGCCAGACATCACCTGAGTCTTTTTGGTCAGGCATGAATGACTAGGGTACTGGTTCTTTGAATGTATGTTTCTATGTACGTTTTTTCACGTGAAAAAAACAACAACCGATACACACTATTTTCACGTGTAATTTTTACCACTTCGAAAGAAACTTAAGTCCGAATATCTTAAAGATACCCTTCGAAATTCAAACCTTGGTCCACCAGTAGAATGTTCCTCAAGAAGACCACGAGCTACTCACCACCAATAAACTTACCAAACGGGCGGAAACTCCCAGGAACTGCATCAGTGGCGCCTCCAGTTGTTTCTTTCTGGGCTACGATCACATATTTACCGAACAGTTTATTCATCAACCTAGTTTTTAAATGATTCGATGCTGGAACCGTGTACGCTGTATACCATAACTGGTACAGCGATGAAGACCCGTATTTGTAAGTGTATGAATCGAAACAGCAACGTGTACGCCGGCCTTCCATCAACGAAATGAACCAGTATCGTATCCTTGTGTTACAGAAAACTCAACCAGTACGACCTCTAAACAAGCTGTTTGGAATGAACATTTTAGGTGCTGTTATGATCCTAATATTCTTTTCTTGCCAGCTGATACAGTGGGCATGCATTCGTACGATTGAATATGAACAATTATTCGATTCCGCTTCACCGTTTACACCGAAAATCCATATGCGAGCCCTGAGTTGCAATAAACCAAAAGGCAAGCCAAAACGCTTTGCAGTCTGTTGGATTAACGAACAAAACTGGTGATCCGGAAATGGAAGAGGGTCGTTTCACCTTTTTGATGGACCTACAATACTGGAAATTTTCCCTTACATTACATAGGCTGAGACAATAGATCCTAATACCTGCTAATAAGAATGTGCATCTCGGAATCCGATGTCATGCGCCCTTTGTATACAGCTTCACATTCATCTCTGCAACTACCCACCAAAACGGGTGCATCTTCGGAATACGCGACGACCACATAACTATCAAGCACCTAGGAGCACAAACTGACGTTGTCTGTAGCTGTGATATTTACGCCATAAACAAGAATGAAATGGTGAAGGACACTAATCAGTAAGAAAAACAATCAGGTGCAATAGTTTATCTGCAAAACAAGCTAGTCGCCCATATCAAGGTTATTCATGCACATAGACCCGGTCGATAATGATCGACCGCACTGAACACTGTCAGTTCCAGATTGACATTTTGGAGTAAAATTCTTATCGATTTTCTGGGGTCGACCAGGCTGTCGGTAGCTTACGATCTGTGATCAATCAGACAAGTTGGAGCTTGTCTTGCTTCGATCGATTGTTCAGTCAGCTGGCTTAAGGGTAGGGGCACATGTCCCAAATCATGCTCACGTGCGTTCAAGCCTGTTTGAATTGTGTCTCGCCGTTGTGAACGGTAGCGAATTTCTCAGGGTAACCACCGGCAGTCACTTCTTTTTGTAAAACTGGACTTATTTTGTCGCCTATCGAGATAAAACCGGAAAACTAGAGGTACTACCCAGTCCGTATGACAAGGCACACTACCCGTTCGATAAGCGTTTGCTAACCAAATCACCCCACAGTGTGGATCTATCGTCACTTTAATGCTGGAAAGATACGAATAAATTTGGATGTTCCTATGATTCTAGGGCTATTCAAATTAGGTAGAATATGTAGTAATGGCAGTTTATGCAGAAAACATGTTACCTAGTTGACATTTAACCATTCCTAAAGAGAACGTCCTATCTAGTTTGACGCTTCACTTTTCATATCAAGCGGCTACTCTCGGTACGATGAAAAGATAGTATTCCACGCCAGCCTTACGGGGCAAATTGAAACAGAGCATCCGTCATTCGGGATTTACAATCAATCAATCACAACGCTCATTTGTATACCAATTGGGTTTCCACGAGAGATTCACCTGAAACCCAACCGAAGCTCTCATTTACGATATTCTTTGACTGAATACGCTGCACAAAGGCCGTCTTATGCTTCGGTTGGTAAGAAATTCGAGATATTGCAAATCCTGAAGGGAACTCTTTGACTGGCTGGTTTCGCACATCTTGAGGCTTGTTAGGTTGGTGTGACCCCCGAGTTTCCGTCAACCTTACACTCCACTTGAAGCCTAATTGCACGAAGAACATCTATCATAAACGAGATATTCAGCTAAGATCATGGTGAGTGTCCCATGGAAAGCAAGTAGGCATGCAAATGAGTGTATTGGTCGAATTTCGTGAAGTTTGGGTTCGAGTAGAACATAAAGGTGACGCAAACTCGGGGAGGATTGCGCCTACTCGATGGGGCCCAATCGAATAATTATTCTGATTAGTTAATGGTTCAAAAGTGGTAGGAGATGAAATGAAACTTTGACACACTGAGAGTCACTGAGGAAACTCGAATCACCATGTTCATTTGTGGTAGGCAGATCGTTGCACGCGACAAATTAACCTTGCAGTGGCGTTCCGTTTGTGGTGTCAGAATCCCCTGAATAAGTGCTGTTCCAGTTCCAGCTGACTTTAGTTAGCTATTCCGCGAGAGAAGAGAATATGGAGTAAAGTGTGTAAAGTTTCGTTCTAGTTTGCTCCTCTTTATTCTCTCAGTATGCAGGCCAATGTCTTCTGGAAATATGGTTTCACCTGGCGCGAACATTTATATTTTGCCTATGTTTCCATTTTTTTTATCACATTGACAACTCGGTATTTGTCCGGCCCGAGATATGTATTCTGAAGAACAAATCTGTTTTCACGTGCTGCCCTAAACGGCACCCTTGGTACTGAGCTGTGAATGTTGTATTAAAGAGATGCAAGTGTGGGAATTTTCGCCAGGTGATGACGGGCACAGCAAAGTATCCATGCTGCTTCAAAATCGGAGAGAAATCTAGTCGGCTGTCCCTTCAAAACCGTCATGAAACTGAGTGTCCGACACTCAAGTATGAACTTGTCAAACGTGTGCAAAAATTAGAGGACGGAGTATGAGGGCTCACGGATGCCGAAACTTAGTCGTCGATATCGATTTGTTATTTCAATGCAGAACGAACTGCATTCACTGAATGAAATGAGGTACCCACTGCATCCAAAGCACCAAACTACCTACGGAAACCGGAATGCTGAGGTCTAACAATCAATCACATAGCATCAGTCTAGGGTTGCTGAGAAGAACAAGGTGGGAAAACGATATTTCTTGACGCCTTCAACAAGCATTTTTAAATTTCTTCCACGTTTGGCACAATCCTCCTTGCGAGAGTAAAACGAGCCTCTTAAAGCGCCATAAAGTGGTATATTTTTAGTCGGTTGTTTGGGTTCAGGGGCATGTAAGCGGCGATTCTAAGTTTAATGTTGTGCAGTGTCATATCGGCCACGGGGGCAAGACAATCGCTGAGCACTTGTCGTATCCATAACCAGGACAGGTAAACCTGATTTCACCTGGTTGCTTGTCACTCCTGTAAGTTCTCCAACGTTTGTAACCGCAAGGCTATGAAACTATGAAACCATGAAACTATGAAAAAGCTTAAGAAACTGCCAATAGAAATCCTACGGGTACATGCTGGTTCCAAAATCATGAACCTTAAACTTTACCCCAAAAGTCTTCCCAATAGGTGTAACCAAATAAACGAAGTATTGTGGATATTTATGCATCTCACTTCATGACACCAGCTCACGCTTTAGATGAAGACCTTTGTCAGATATCTCGATGGATTTGCACGGTTTTCACCTTTACGCTCAGTGGAACTACAACTTACGACTTTTCAGCATTCCCGCTGATCAATATCAAGAAGTCTTGAATGTCAACTTGATTGACCATTTGCATTAATTTGTTCCTTATGAACCTGGAGTGAACATCACCTGGTAATCGTGGATGGGTATCGCATGCACCACGACGCACGGTGCCTGAACCCGGCGATAATCCTTCAGGTGAAAGCTGAAGAGTTAGGTGCAAGTATGTGACTCTTTTCAGTACAGAAGCACCATTCAGCAGCACAAAGCTGTTCTTCACCTTGGATCTGTGCACACTTTAGGGTGGGTTGTTGAGACTGAGTTCTGATACAGGTGTTCTGGGGGTAACTGATCGAAATCTGCAGATAGCCCATCACCAGCTCGCAAATGAGCTCAACGATCAGCTCGAGACCAGGTGGCTGTTCAGGTTGGGGATTGATTAACTAGGCCTCATGAACTGCCATAAAGTACTGGTTGGATCCTGGTTAGACAATTCACAAGATTTCACCAATCAACGGAATTTAGTGTTTATGTTCCAAAGAGAAGCCAGGTGGATGTACTGCCCGCTAATTAGCATCGATACGATATCACATGCGATAAAATTAATCTAGTTTCCAGCCCCGGCACTTCCATAGAACATTTCTGTCAACACTGTCTCTTCCGTTCACCAAGCATTTGTACCGTTTAAAGCACGACTTCTGGGGTTCTTTAATTGATACTTACCAGAGTTTTATAGCTTGCTGAAGTATGCCTGATTGTTTAACGTGTATTGCAGGTTCCCAGATATTTTTTCTTCGATTCAGAATGAGTAATGTTGATCTGAATTCACTTCAGAAATTCCATTCGTCAAATCTTAAGATTACTTTTAACTTGGACAAGGAAACAAGTAGAACATAAGGTTGACGGAAACTCGGGAACTGCGCCTACCTGATGAGACCCAAGAAGGGCGAAGCCGGAGTTTTCAGCGACCTTGTGAGTGGTTTCCTTTGTGAAAAGTTTCTTTTTTTATTTTCTGTAGATGATCTGAGTGTGTGGTGCATTGAGGGTTGGTGAAAGCACTTGGTGGATATGAAGACTGACTCAAACTCACAACTGAAGAAGGCACAATGATTACTGAACGAACCCGCCGGGCTGTAGAGCCCAGCCTATTACATACAACGCATGCTGACCGGGACATGTGACTCCATACAGTGGTTCTTCTTGAGGGAGAAATATCGGAAAAGATCAGTCCCGAAGGGAACAGATTTCACATTTTGCACGTACTTTTCTTCCATAAAATTCCATTTCGCACTCATAGGAACGACAACCTCCCCACACCAAACCCTCACAATCTGATTGGTTGACCATTGAATCCAAGACGAGCTCATTTATCACAGACAGCTCTGCAAACTGACAATGCCTACAGGCGTGAGCTTCCAACCAAGCGTCAAGATAATGAGATAAAGTACATGGACTTGTGAAATCGCTACATGGGGTTCATCCAGCTGTTGCTAACATCGTGAATGTGAATGAAATCAGACGAGCTGTGCGTGTTGTGGCGGCCAAGCTTCAGAGGATGCGATTTTCCACTCCATTTGTGGTGGTGACTGCCAGGTCAGAACCTCTGGGCGGCGCCAAATCACCTTTAGGGCAGTTGCTGAAATGTGTTCAGGTCAGGAGAGGTGAAGCTTTTGACGATAGACTTGACAACAGTTGTGGTACAAAGATGTTTGGGACTTCGCTACAGTGCGGGTTGTGACCCGTAGAGATAGCCAAAACAGGTCAGACGATGATTGACGACATATTAAAATTAACTGGTTTTCAGCGCGGAGTGGATAAAAGGCCCACGTAAAACGCCCAAAGCACTGCTGCAACTGACGAGCAAAACATATGCAACTGCTTTACTGGAAACATCACAAACGGGAGATTCAGCTGGGTTCTGGGTGAGTCACTCGGACAACCAAATTAGTTTGCAAATGAGTGTATTTCGCTACTTTACTTTTCATTTTGATGTGTAGCTACCCTGTCAACCACACACTTGACTGTTCGTAAAACAGTCGCTCACTCAATCACGAGGCTTGTCTTTTTTCCTCATACTCACAAACACGTCACATTAAGCTGACTCATCGGACATCGATTGTCTGACCGTCTAGTGAGCATAGCAACTACTGGCTTGACTACACAGTTCACAGTCAAGCCCTTGATCCCAAGACTCGCCTTTCTTTCCCTGCACGTACAAACCACGGCACACAAAGGTGACTCAACTGACATCGACTGTCTACCGTTGAGGCAGCTGACACCCACACACCCGCAAACGCCCCTAGGACAACAGAACAGCAGCACGACACGACTCAACAGAGCTACGCACGTCGCCCAACTCGAGGCAGAGGTGATCAGGGCTTACGGCGCTTCACTCACAGATAGCCAAGATATACGTGTGGCTGCTACAACAGCGAACACACGAAACCTGCATCCGGATGTACAACAGGATTTATCAACCTGCAGCAGGATAAGTCCATTGTTCGCATATATACCTGTTCTAATAATTTTACTCAATAAGCTGATATTGTTAGTGCTCCTGGTTTTCTCGTTCGTACAATTTCCGGGTTCTAGTAGAGCATTAACAGATGCACTGAGGTTCAGTGTCAGACCATAAGTTTAGGATACCACGTAATTGCTTTGGCATGAGAGTTTTCAGCTAAATGAGAAAACAAGAGCACTACATGGACGTGTGAAGAGGAAATGTAATATTCCAGCATACTGGATGGTTCTCATACGTTTCATACAATATTTCTCGAGTAGACAGATCTATTACTTGGTCCAATCAAAGAATTCGTGGAGCTTGGAAAGATTGAATCGGTCCTTTCCTCCATCCATCTTCAAGGAACAAATGCTTCCAGAGAGAAGCTTTTTATATCGCTACTATGATTTAGAAGACTTCTGATGCGCAGCGGTCTATGCACAAGCCAGTCGAAGGTTATTTAAAAAAAGTATTGTACAGGATCTTCCGCTCTTATTTCATAAACCAGTCTTCATGAAGACTTGTCACTGACCAATTATTCTGGAGTACAGAGAAGCACATTCACATTTTTCGCGTAGATGTAAATCTGATGTTCCTAGTAGATATATCTATTGTATAGTTTCATTCTATTCACGATTGGTATTCTACGCCAAGAAAAGCTTAATAGAGCACAGGAAGCTAGTGAACGTGAGATAAAATACCCAGATCAACAGAAGTTTGGGAAGAGAATATTAACCAAGAAAAAATACATACGTACAATTCATGTATTCTCAGATAGCTCATTTCTTTCCATAAACCGTGGGTCGAACCACTGGTGACTGCTAGTGACCAATCAGACATTTTTGCATATTTTTACACAATCCTCGCTAAGGATCGATTAAATGGTGGACCTTCCACTTGTGACAGTTTATGAGTGTTAATTGTCGAGTTGAGTTACTCAGTGCTGAAAAGAGGAATTTTGTCAGGACTGAACACTTTGATTGCTATCACAGACCTTTTCATCCTTGAGCGGGACTTTCTAACCACTGAAATTGTTGAATAGGTAACAGAGCTTTCATGAAAAAGACAATCTAAGGGTCTGGTCAGCCGTTAATCGCTGGGGTTAATTGTGCCTGTAAGTGTCTTGAAGTGTATTTCCATCCTGGTATTATCTTTCTTATATGTCTAGCGGACTAAAAACGGATTCACTGAAACTATTAGGAGGATCCTAACGCTTAAGCACCCTCAAAAATTCATTATTTTAATCCGAATGAAGTTCGCGAAACTGCTAACTCACGTTCAGTTAGAGATGAGCGCCCAAGGGATCTCGACTAGGTGTAAACCCTGAAACAAAGACGAGTCAGGGCACGCACCTTACTGTATGTTGATCTAAATTTCGTGCCGACTGCAGCCTAACAACATGCATGTCAGCCTTCAAGAGATAAATTCTCATCAGTTTGTATCTACGTGGTTAGGTTGAACATTTATGTCCGCGGATATCTAATTGTAGAGTGCTTAAAGATATCCGTATCAGAGGAATTGGTGTAACTGGGTTAGAGCAATACTTTACAATAAACAACTTCATACTTTTAGTGAGCAATGAGTGGGTTAAAAATGCCTGGACTATCTGTTACACCTTATCATACTCACATCATTTCATTTCTGTTGCTTCACCATAAGTTCATCAGCTCCACTCTTCCAACACACTGCGACGCCTGAATATTGACCTCTGCAAGTTAGACGGACCGCTCTTCGGGACCGCGAAGCATATCGGTGCGCATATCACAATCAGGAGTCTCGAATCCGTGACCCATCAGCTATTCGTTTGAACACAGCCATTCGGTCGCGAGCAGCTGATCAGCGGTGTGAGTAACCAGCATCTTATCTGTTTT
>NW_008751854.1:73152-84571 GCF_000715545.1 Opisthorchis viverrini | reverse complement strand
ACGATAGCGGGCGCATATCACAATCAGGAGTCTCGAATCCGTGACCCATCAGCTATTCGTTTGAACACAGCCATTCGGTCGCGAGCAGCTGATCAGCGGTGTGAGTAACCAGCATCTTATCTGTTTTGCGTACTAGCACGGCAATGGGTTATGGAAAGACTAGTCACCGGCTACAATGGGTCCTACTCCTTCCCAGCTCAACTAAGAATCCTTGGTAACTTGTGATTGTGGTCGGTTTAAAAACCACTTATATGTCTAAGTCAAAGTGATTGCCGCAAATATATGAATACTGTCATATGCTTGGTCATGGGCGCTGAAAAACGCCATTGCGGCACGATAACTTTGGTGAGTAGTACAACAGACCCGCAGTTTTTCGGTCAAGGAGCATTACGTATGTTCTGCAAATATTTGACATCAGGTTTGTAAGAACACTGGAGCTCTCACATCATGTTCGGTGTTTCGTCGACTAAACAACTACGTATTCTAAAATATCACTGATTATGCACTGATTTACCTGTTGAACGTGTAAACGTTTTTGTCCGTGTTGTTTTCAAATTTGTGAAGTTCCAGCCCAAGAGGAAGTTCAGAATGAAATCCACCAAGACAAGATCACTGGAATTGCTTGAATCTTGTCGAAACCGCGTGATACAAAAAGAAGGTTTGGCTTCAACCATTGATTGACTTGGTCTGCATAGCAGAACTGCTGAGGAGCGGCCAGCCCGTCGTCAACCCTCACAAAGGACCTGACACTTGTCGGTAAATGAGTTCAGAACCTAAGCTGATATTACCGGTAAAGTTGTTTCTAAGTCCCAAGTGGCCCAGCCGCTCGAAGTCCATGTAGTTAGATTTAATCAAGAAGAACTTCCTCGAACGTCTGGTTTTTTCTGGATCTGACCACATCTTCAAGAAAAATTAATAATAATTCACCAGTTTCTGGTGCCTGGTGTGCAGTCCTTGCGGTCAAGTTGCGATACACCAAATGGTCTATTTGACTACATGGGTTTATTTCCATTGAAGAATAAAAAAAATCGGGCAAGAAATGGTGGCCCATTGAGCACTGGAATCCCACTAACCACATCTTTTGTTCGATAAAACTAAAATCACACGTGCGCGATTCGAACTGCATGTCAGTGGTGATAATAACGGATACCATCTTTATGCATGTTGCGGTCGCGTTGTCTTGAGATGGTTACGGTTTTCAAGACCTATTTACGCTACAGTAACCAACAAGGATGTTGAGACCTTCGCCACGGGACAGAAAGAGTGACTACTGTCAGTCGACATCAGTTTCTTTTGTCCCCTGTTTTGAACCCCCCATGGTGCTACGAGTCATCATCTAGATGGTGGACATCGATAGGGTAACTTTTTTCACTTGAACATCTCTCAAAATCACGCTAATCTCTCTCACAGAATTCGCATTCACCTCACTCGGTGACCTTTAAGCAGTACATTCTGTTGAAGATTAGCATAAGCGAGAGATTCGGCTGGGATTCACCTGAGTCACCCGTTTATATCTGAACTGGTGTGCAAAACAGCGTATGTCGGGATCATTATCAAAGCATCTCAATGGCGATTTCATCGCCTCTATGATATGAAGCTGAAGCGTGTTACGTACACGCTACATCATGCATCTCTTTCTGGAGTACGAGTCACGCGTCCGGTTATCCGGACACCCAATGAATGCGTTGCGTAGGCATACACTCGCAACCTCCACTTCAAACAAGGTGCATGAATGACTCCATTCGTCAGACTAGCTGGCGTATGTGTATCTATTGCAATGTCTTGATTCTCTTTTATAAGATCTAAATTACCAGCAACATCCAGCCATCCCTCCACCTTTTTGAATTACCGTTCGTTGGAATCCCTCATTGTCATAGGTTCTAACGCTCCTGAAAGCAAACAAAAAGTTGATAGCTGCCGAGTCCCCATCCCACCAAGTTACGAGGCTTCAGTCTGAGCGGCAGTCCTCATTGTTATATTAGAACTTGAATTTTCAGTGCCCCATTAGACACGCGCCCAGGTAAGCACACCCACCTAGTGTGTGAGGCTGGCTTGTATCCGAGCCTGAATGAGTGAGGCAGTTGTCCACTGAAGATATTGTTTGAATGAATAGTAGTTTTATTAAATTTTAAAAGGCACCTTCACTAAACTGACAAAAACAATATATTACGGCATAGGTATCAAGGGTTCTTGTACTGTTCGAGAACCATCTTAGCCGGTGGACCCCTCTTTACCCCAGCCTTGTCTCGGATGAAGAGAGCCCAGATGCAATCAGATTTATTAACGCATGAAAGCTTTTACCAATCATTTCAGTCTATTGATAAATGCCGTCTCCCCTGATGGGAACTGCAAGAAGAGACAAACCAGTACTTAGTTATTCTGACCGATATGGCCGTGTCACATAGCCAATGGTGCCCTTGGTGTGAAGCTATGTTACCCTCTGCCAAATCTAACAAACAGAACAATGTAAGGTCAATGAAACGACTGGGTTATCGTCTGCAGCGTGTAGCTATCATGCCCTTATTATCCATATCCCCAGTGAGTGGAAATGTAATAGGCACAACCACTGTATCTTGGTACAAGGTTTATGCTGAAAAATTTACTCTCCGACTGACTGACTTATTCTTCCGGCAATATGTGTTAAAATGTACCTGTGTTCATTGTTTCATCGTTACCACCTTCAAAGTGATTGCAGTGTTGTCCTAGAGACACACCAATTTTGTGAGTTCGCTGATGTATCTAATCTACGAGCAGTCCACACACACATTGAGCTTCGAATTCTATAAAATGTTGACTGAAAACTGACAACTAACTGGTGGGCTTTGAGGGTTTAGATAAGGGAATTGGTCGTCTCATGCCACTTGATGAAGAAGCACGTGAAACCAGATTAAAGAGTAGAACATAGAGATGATGGAAGCTCAGGGAGCGCCTCTACACGATGAGCCCCAAGAAGGGCGAAAGCGGTCGTGCTTAACAACCTTGACACTGGTGTGTTACTTCTATACAATGTATTGTTATATCCCCAACATCGTACCAACGGAAACATGATGCAACAAATGTATTTGAAGAAGAGCATCACAAACGAGCGATTCAGCTGGACTCAGATGAGTCTTTCTTTGAAACGAAATCAGTCCGAAAATGAGAGTATCCCATCCAATTTCGGTTCAAATTGAACATTAGGTCGACGGAAACTCAGGGATGAATCTTAGTTAGGGCGGAATCGGTCGTGCATTGCCCAAGGATTTTCAGCAACCTACTGAGTGTTCCGTTTATGCAGTGATAAATTTGGCTTTTTTTGTTGCACATGAGGAGGCCAGGTTGAACTGTTAACAACTGACGATTTCATTCCACTGATCTAATGGAGACAAAAAACGATTTGGAGACGTGGTACTTCGTAAGATCGTGAGAAGCTAGCCTTAGAACGTTTACCTGCATACTTTCCATCTTCAAGAGAACAAGTATTTTATTGTCATTGTACTCGATTACAAATTATCTCCTTTAGTCATAAAGGAAACTACTCACAAGGTTGCTGAAAACTCTTCGACAGCCCACGACCGGTTTCACCCTTCTTGGGGCTCATCAGGTAGGCGCAGTCTCCGAGTTTCCGTCAACCTTATGATCTACTTGAACCCAAATTGCAGTTTTCGAGAAATACACTCATTTTCAAATCAATTTGGTTTGGGCTGTCGAAGAGTTTTCAGCAACCTTGTGAGTAGTTTCCTTTATGACTAAAGGAGATAATTTGTAATCGAGTCCAACTGAAAATGAGGCGGCCTGTGTACAGCACTTTCAGAATATCATAAGCGAAAGATTCAGCTGGGTCACTCGTGAAAACCAGACTGATTTGCAAATGAGTGTATTTCTCGATCTCCTTAAGTCATTGAGAATTGGCCGATTCATTGAGTGGAATCAGTGGACTATGGTGATACCATTTCCTACTAACTTTTATGCTAGCAGACTGCAACGGATAAAGGTGGATTTCGGTTTAAATTTTTACATTTCAGATGCACTCACTAATCAGTGACCTGGTGATATGATTCCAAATATACCAGTATTGGATTATTGTCTGCTTTTGCCCTAGTGATAAGTCCAAATGTATGTATCATTACCGTGAGCAGTAACGACCACTTTGCTGTTTAGTTCATATGCATTCGTTTAGTCGGTCTAATGGTTAACACGCGATCTAGGGACACGTGATTCGTCACATGTTGACCCAACGATATGCTTGGTGAGAAAAATGGGTTGACAAATTTTTATGAATCCAAGTAACCCAATGGCCGACCAAGTTCGCCTCGACCATGTACTGCACTGAAGTTAGCATGACTACGGTGTGGATAGATCATGTGTTCACTAGTGATATCCTTCCTTCGCATGTGACGCTTAACTTTAACGTTACGATAGCTTAGTCTTGACAACAAAATTGGTTGGTAATAGGCGGACGGAAAGCTTCTTCTGGTGTGTGAAACTTCCAGGAGAGATTAAATAATTCACTGCGCCATTTTAGATTTCAGCCGGTTTAGAGTTCACTCGCCCATGTAGGGCTTGATATTCCAGAGACGGGAAGATCACGATTTCACATAAATCTACCGCATTTCTTCAATTCTTCAAAGATAAAACAGTGGTACGACGAACATTTTAGCCTACTTCACTCACTGTCTGACGTTACTGACTTGTCGCAAGATGACGAAACTCGGTGGAAGCTTGGAAGCGATCAGAAGTAATTTTCACATACTCCACTTGAAATGTCCCCCAAGACGACAGAAAATGAAGCTGCAATCATAAGCTTGTCGCTGTTGAATGTTTGCCGGTCCTTCCAGTCAGTTGACCTGTATGGTTGTCTTTGTGTATTCAATCCACCATAGCAGTCAATCAGGGCAATTAGAGTGAAGAAAACCCTTCATGGCAATTGTGATTTGCATAGATCTAATTTCGGCTGAGCCTTCTTTCTACAAAGGATTTAATTTAAGGATATCAGGACTGAAGGAGGGTACTCTCAGCTGGGCATTTATCTTAGTATGCGTACTCACTTTAACAACAACAACCTTACCACGGAAATAAATAGAAATTCGAAACTATCGCGGTATATTTTCATAAAGGAAACTAGTTGCAAGGTTGCTGAAAACTATTCGACAGCCCACGACCGGTTTCGCCCTTTTTGGGGCTCATCAGGCAGGCGCAGTCTTCGAGTCTCCGCCAACCTTATGTTCTACTTGAACCCAAATTGAGTCTCTCATGAAAACCAAATTGATTTGCAAATGAGTGTATTTCTCGAAATCCGAAACTACTTTTCCTCTCATAAAGATTGTAAATCAGCAAGCGCATCTCTCTTTTACCGTCTGCCCGCTTGGGAAAGCTTGGCTGCGATCATGATATCAGATTCTTGCTCATTTGACATGAATTGTTGTTTCTTAGTTTATAGCACCATTGGTGATTACAGGTGATGAGGTCACCGTATGGGTGAACAAAACCATTGAACTTCATTGTGTGCATCAACAATCTGATCATAACCAACGGCGCTTCCTGAAGCAATTGAAAAACCTATAAATTCCTTTCAAGTATATCTCTTTCATGCTTCTGTAATTATCAACATCACTTGTTCACGATAGCTGTAGATCTGCATTCAGCGTTCAATGCAACAATCAATTACGAGTCACGCTGACAATGGGGAGTGTTTATGGATTAGGATGATCACAGTAGCAATACGAAGTTTTTTCACTCAGTAATCGAGAGTTAGCAGTACCATGGCTCCATATTAGACAGTCTTCTTATTCTTTTCTTCTGTACCATACCGGTCCTTAGAGTCCATCTAAGTGATACCGACTTGTGGAAAAGCTAAGAATCGATAGTGGACGTGATACGTTGGAACAGATGGCTAAAAAACTGCAAAACAAGACTGTGATAGTTCACGGGGGGGGGTTCCTGCAGTGCCGGATTCCGCGTTACCAGTTTCTTCGGTGTTTATCGGGTACCCACTGAAATGGCTGGAGCAGATACCAGGATCCTGCGTGCCCTAAAAGTACCGTCCGTTCTATCCCCAGGCCCGGGGAATCTGGCTGCAGCACCCGTCCTTTCACGAAAATATTACCATGGCTATCGGTAGCAATCATACTGCTCAATAAAAGCGACATTTGACCAAGTTCGGTGTTCCTCTCTTATGAGGAACCTCCGAGAAAGCAACACTCCGAAGGAAGAAACAATTCCTAGCCGATTTACGAAGGATGGGTAGTCACAAACAGTGCACGTATGTCAACGTAAACTCTATCATTTATGGACAAAATGACAGCATATGGACATGTATGTACGCCTATTTTTTGTTTTTCGTTATTCCCAATCGTATTTCACTGGTCCTATCAAACATCACAAAACAAAGTGAGCCAATGATACTATGTTCATTCCACGAAAACAAGGACAAACGGGCGAATAGATAGCGGAAATTGAGCGAATATCAGCCATCGTTGTTTAAGCGGAACCTGTACAAATCACGGATTTTGTTGCACCCAATTTAAAAGTGCGATTAGGTTCTTCTCACTTCAAGGGAAAAATACTGCAAGTTTTTTTCGTGAATCAGATAGGTAATGCAGCTTTCAACAAAGGTAAAAGCTGAAATGCGTGAACTCAAACAGAACTGCGGGGCGTGTCGTGGAGAGTAATGATTGGCGGAAATTTTTCGGAAATTTATGTTTATTCAGTCAAGCAGATAGAATTATCAACCTACAAAAAGCGATACTTTCCGGTTTTCTTAGTGTATGACGAGCCTCACAAGGGGAAACGAAAACTGCCTCAAAAACGAAAATTTATCATGAGTCCCCAGCGAAACAAACCAGTAAATACAATAAGTACGCCAAGTTAAGTATATCTACTTATGCTGAATTTATTTTTATTTAAATATAAATTCATTCATTTATATCTATTTATACCTAAGTATGTTTATACCATTTTCGTTTTTAAAATCAACTGGTGATCCTATTTCGCACCGATTTTGGGGGTGGATTTTACAGTTATCTCAGTGATATCACTTCCTTGAAAAATGTATCACCAGATTAAGGGCTTGTTGGTTTCTCCGACAAGAGTGTTGCATGAAATCTTGCTCAACGGAGCTCGTGGATTTGACCGTTCCTTCGTGATTAATCACCCGCTGTCATGGTGAAACTAACCGCTGAGAGTCACTATGGGAGAAGATTGGCGTTCTGCTGCACAGAGCACTATTGGGCTGACCATACAGAGCAAGATGCAACTTAGACAGGGTTAACCATCTGGGCTGTCACTGAGGCACTGGTGTGTAAAGTGCAGCAGGACTCAACAGCCTAACTTTAGCTTGAAGGTTCAGTTTAGTGTGATCACTCTTGAGGTTCTGAGGGAATTCTTATTCCGAACTGTTCATAGTGCTATTGCAACCAGTTTTTCGAATTTCCCGGACGAGAACCCATTAGCATTCTACTCAGGGTCAGGTCCAATTCAGATCACATACAAGGCAATCCTACCTCTTTGAGGAGGCAATCAGTCACGCGACTTCTGGAAACCCGACCAACAGCCCATTAGTGTCTTGTGTTGAGTGGTCAGTGTTCATTGGTGAGCTCAATCGGATAACCGAATCTTCGTTGATTTCATCCAGTCACAGGACGTGAAAGTCAACACTCAGTCGGACTGCAGCTGAGGTGCTTAACTCATTTGGTTTAACCACAAATCCCGAACTTTCTGAGGACTGTTCATCTTTGTCAACCTGAGCAGGAAGACGTGAATTTGAGCAATCCCTGTAGTTTGTTGCTTAATGTGTGATGTGTTTTGTGTTTGTGACAAGCTTAGCTTTTTTATTTGCTAAGCGAGACAACGTCAAACTGATAGCATCCGACGATTTCACTGTAGTGAAATCGAAATAGATGGTTTGGAGATATGGCACCTCGTGGGGTGCTAGCACCAAAAGGCTTTCTTCTAACTGGCTGTCAATGATGTGCTTTATTCAGGTAACTGCATACGACTATACGGTGGTGGTACGCTGATGTCAATGTCAACATTGCTGATAAAAGGGTCATCAGCGACAGTCACAAACCGAAAGCATCATGCTTGGCGTAGTAGATACTCACACTGCTTCACCTTATTACGAGGTAATAATGGAACGAGTGCACCTGACGAATGCACCGTATGAATGAGAAAGCAGGTGTGAATGAACAGAATTTCCCAGCTGCCCGCGAAGTGCCTATCCACCTGTCATTCTAATCCTTAAGTTGCGTGTCAGAGGTGTGTTGCAAGCTTTTGTTACAATTTTCCTTTAGAAATGGAATACTGTTTGTCCGTGGTCTTCCTGAGAAACCTGACAGTCACTTCTTAATGCTGATAAGGCGATAACTGCCGACCGGGAGGTCCACCGTCCGACCGCACTTGTTTTCTCAACAGTCATTGTCTAGACGTGGACAGGCCAACATCGTTTTGACTTTCGTATGTACAGGTACCACAGCCGAATAACTCCCCCTTTCCGATATTTCTTAGCTGACTGACTGACGCATCCTCTTAGTCATACCTTTTTTCAGGCTTTAATGTTTAGTCCCTCGCTTCCAACTTTTTTTTATCGATTGCGAGTAGCAATAGCCTGTATGGAAAACCAATTGGCGAGACGCCCTTGTGTCACCAGTGTTGTTGACGCTTGCTGCACACTTATTATTAGATGGGTTCAACATAGCCACCGAAACTCTTCTATAGGTTGCTTACTCCTCACAGTTCCCAAGACGTGCGAACTGCGTTTGGGCACTTATCTGCTTTCGTCCTGCTATCAAACGACAGAGATAAACCAATTCACTAGCGAATCCTCCAAGCCCTTCGTGCGCTGGTTCGTCGGCCCGTGGCCTTATTCAAAATCGGCGCAAGCACCCATCGGGTTATTGATTAGCGTCTCTCTCTATCTCTCCCTCTCTCCATCAGCCAATCAGACTGACGTTTCCTTGTCGTTTATTGTGGGCGTAGGGCAACCATGCCGGAAAATACTGGTCCGACGGCGAATTGCAGACACACCGGTTGGTGCGCTTGTTTGCTTGTCTGTCTAACTAGCCTAGACGGAAACTCACGCCTAATTAGATTGGTGCTTATACGAGTCACGTGCCTGTTCTGCCACTGGAAGTGATTTAAATTTCACACGCCACCTTTCGCACCCGTGGATCGTCGTGTGTCGCTTTCCTGATGGCTGACGCCAAGTTGAAGAACGCGAAGGCTATTTTCATACTAGGTAAGTTTTGAAACTCCGCTTAATTTCACAGTGAAAGTTCATTGTTTGTTAGGGAGTCATCGCAGTTCCATAACTCGCTACAGCTGAATTAATCACGGCAGCAATTCCAAATAGAAATAGCTTTTTACTGACTGAGGCAGATTTCCAGTTTTTTTCGCTACTTTTTGGGCGAAATCCGGTAGTCTCAGGGGTTGCACAGTTGATCAAGAGCATTGCGCAGTCTGGTTCG
Organism: Opisthorchis viverrini; assembly: GCF_000715545.1. Taxonomy (NCBI): domain Eukaryota; kingdom Metazoa; phylum Platyhelminthes; class Trematoda; order Opisthorchiida; family Opisthorchiidae; genus Opisthorchis; species Opisthorchis viverrini. The sequence continues at coordinate 75,128 of NW_008751854.1, read as the reverse complement.
AGAGCCTAGCAGTGAGTACTGCTATGTTGTAGTAGAGCTTACGCTCGTTACATTTTCATTTGTATTTCTAGGTAGTGATAATGTGTTAAGAAACGAAGACCGCAAAACCTTTTATTGGCTTGTCAATGAAAGTGTAATAGGTGGCCCGCGACCGTAATTAACCATGTGCTGAGTGTAAAAGGAGGAACTTCTGGTGAAGCGAAACTTATTTGGAATCCACTCATGAATTTCCTCAGTTTTCTGCAATAGGCTAATAGTAGAATTAAGTACAGGGTGAAGATCACCCAGAGTCGTACATAACCGCTGTTTCAATGTTGGCCGTAATCTCTTGCCTCTGGGCCGTTTAATTATTGCAGCAAGAATACAAATTTCCCTTGTATCTGGTTAAATGCGTGTCAGAAAGATTTCCAACCTGCTTTTCAGTCTAACCAAGATACTAAACAATAGTACACAAGCACGAGCTAATGCCCGTAACATCCTATGGAAACAGGATTAATCTTTGTCAATTCAACCAGTACTGAACTATTTCGTTCCCAGCTTCGTGGCTCTAAACCCCATATCGAACCGTCTATCCCAAGTGGCCTTTGCTGCTGTTCACTTTACAGCGTCGTTCTCTGCAGTCGACTGCATCACGTTGTTCGGTTGCTTTTTTTGTTAATGACATTTCTGGACCATTCAGGCCCAGGTCTTGTGAGTTCAGTATAGCAGCTCGAGTGAATTAGCCTGAATGACCTGTAAGCCAATAGTGCGGAGGTGGCCATCGATTGCGCACGTGTCCAAGACGCGGGGCATGTGAGAGTGTATGATGAGCTATCCAAAAGTCCCTATAAAAACGGCGTCCGGCAAGGGTGTCTGTTCCTGTTCATCTTCGTTATTGGTGAAATACTGAGGTGTTTAAATCGTTGCTGAAGCGTTCAGCTGTAATACCCTTCCTTTGCCTAGCTGCCATGCCATCCGAAGGATGCACGAGGGCTGGGATACTGTCAGGTTGCCCAAGCCTAGACAGGGGAAGTCGAGTGGCGAAGGTCGGATTCGAACCACGGACCTTCCGGTTAGTAAAATTCACGCTTAACCAACTCGGCCATCTCGTTGCTGGTGAAGCCCTTGTCGATATAGACGACATCCTCTTCATATTTGAAAACGAATTGAATATATAAGCTCTATTGAATAGACTGATTACCATCATACTATTTTCCGACATGCACCTCGCACAATCTAAGCGCAAGTCGTGCTTTAAAACATTCAGTCTCCGAACATAGCCCCTTACAATTCAGGGAAAATCACTGGAGGTTGTGGAGAATTTTGCATACCTCGATAGTTGTTTCAGCTCTGACCGGTATGTGTCTGATGAAGTCATTGTATGAATCTCGACGGCCCGAATCAAGTATGCTAATTTACGTCACTTGCGGCGTCAAAATGCATTTCACTTGTCCTCGGTGGTCTCGTGTACTAGGCTGTAGTAAGGGCTGTATTGTTGTGTGGTCGCGAAACGTCGCCTCTGCGGACAGCTAATGTCAAACCTTTTCGACCACCGATGCCTCATAAGCGTTGCTGATGTGGGATGGCGTCAACGGATTCGTAACGGAGTGATTAGAAATTTGGTGAACTTCAGTGACGGATAACATTCATTTCTATCAACTACGATGGTTCGGCTATGTGCTACACATGTCCACCGAGATGAGCGTTGTTTTCCTTACCTCCATGATTGCAGAAGCGGCAAAATGGACAACGTGTGACTTGTCAGAAAGGTGTGGAAGAGGTTACAGAGAGTTTGGGTGTTGCTGTTTAGGTCCGGTTTCCAGGATCGAGTCCTGTGTTACCAGAACGGAACTGTTAATTGCCAAAAAATTTCGTCTTAACTACGGACTGATCGATTCTGATCAATTCTCACATTTTGCTTATATTTGTCGTCATCACATGTTCAGCCACCAGATTGCATCGTGCTGAGCCCCTATTGATTTATCATCGTTCCACTC
>NW_008751854.1:23819-72773 GCF_000715545.1 Opisthorchis viverrini | reverse complement strand
AATGCAACGACCAATGGAGTCACATGTGAGAGTGGAACGATGATAAATCAATAGGGGCTCAGCACGATGCAATCTGGTGGCTGAACATGTGATGACGACAAATATAAGCAAAATGTGAGAATTGATCAGAATCGATCAGTCCGTAGTTAAGACGAAATTTTTTGGCAATTAACAGTTCCGTTCTGGTGCATTGTCCGAAGACAATGCAAGAGACGACGGCTGATTGATTTTAGTGGCGTTCGTCCTGTCAGTTTCCAGGTTGCCTGACAGGGCTTGGAGATAAGAGACCTTAGAATGCTTGTGACAGGCCGGCACCAGGTCCTCCCCTCGCCCACTGTTCTCTCTCCTTTTTACTTTAGGGCTTTAAGTATAATTCGATGAACTTTAAGGTTGTGCGGCAGTGAAGCATTAGTGTCGACAATAATGTTGCGGTCTCTGATTATGAGCAGAAGCTGTATGTTGTGCTAGCACTCTGTTAATATGGTAACCGATGTAAGCTTTTAACTCACTACTTAACTTAGCATTATCGCGATAATTTATTGCGGAGCACCCGTCCATCGCCGCGCATGCTGCAAAATCTCAATCAGAGGCAGTGGGGTTCCGTCACATGGCGCTCGAACTTTTCAACAAAATATGAACCAAGTTCGGTCCGGAACTCCTATGCACCTAGCAACGCACCGAAGTAATGAAGTGATTTCATGGAATGAAGATTGTCACACTTTGTTCTACAGTTGCAGAATATCATAAACGATAGATTCATTTGAGTCTCTCGTGAAAACCAAATTGATTTGCAAATGAGTGTACTTCTCGAAAACAGTGCAGTTTGGGTTCAAGTAAGTAGAACATAAGGTTGACGGAAACTCGGAGACTGCACCTACCTGATGAGCCCCAAGAAGGGCGAAACCGGTCATGGGCTGTCGAAAAGTTTTCAGCAACCTTGTGAGTAGTTTCCTTTATGAAAACAGACGTGCAGTTTTTTCGGGGCCATATGACAGCTGATCATGTAGCCAACCTACTATTATTAGTCCTTCCAGCAAACTATTCGCGTGGGGTAGTTAAACGTTAATCCTGCAGTATCTTAAGAATTGATGGAAGTTTAGACCTTAAAAACATCATAAGACGGAGAATTAATTGAGTTTCAGGTGAGTCTCCCTTAAAACCCGGGTCGGTATGTAAATGAGCGTATTTCACTAAAGTTTGGATCTGTTTTCAATACACTTGCGTTTTTGTAAAAAGTCGTTGGCCGGCGATAAGCAGATAGACGTAACATTGATTTCTGAGTGGTAAACGAATAATTCACGCCCACATCACTCTCGTTTGAACATTCTTCTTCTTGTGAAGATTTGTGGACTCCCCAGAATATTTGTGCCAGGACAGGGGGACTATTGTTCAGAGAAGAGTGATCTGAACCCGTATTCTTGGGATCCTGCAACCACAAACAATGAATCGATAATGCAAATGAAAGTTGAGAGCCGGAGTAACTAATCAGTGCATGCTTGTTTCTGATGGCATTGTTATTAGTATTTTGGGAGCAGAAATGTCGGATCTTTGATATAGTGACAGTGGTGTCCCACGTTGCGACAGAAATCGAAGGGAATTTACAATAACCCACCAGTATGTAACATCGTACATGCATTTCGTCGTTGTCGTGGTACAAATATGAGGTTTCTCTCAACTGCATAAGCTGGTGTAGCGTAAATTCGCCAGTATACGTACAACACCCTTGTTTTAAGCGAAGCGATCTGTTATTCAGCCGGTTCTTGCGGTCAGCTGGATTTTGCCTCCTATTCTGGGTGTCGCTGTTTCCACCAACCAAGCGCCAACTAGTCGAAATTTTCCTGCAGATTTCGGAGCGTCGGTGGCGCTGGAAGAATGAGAAGTTATGATTGGCCTGTGCTTCGATGGGCGCAATCAGAACAGTCAATGGGTTGTCGTTAGAGCCGGGCAAATACATGGTATAGTGTGCTGTGATATGCAGTCATGTTTCTTGCTTTCCAGTCGCTTTATTCAGTGTACAGAAAGGGAGCTTGTCAAAGCAAACAGTTGCATAACGCAATGGCAAGAATATGGAGATACCGAAGATGTTAGGTTTGTGGTTGCTGAGACACAGCCAGCTTCAGAAATACGGTTTATTGTTTGGCATTTTCAGAGTAACCTCATGCTCTAGGCTGGTGGGCGGGTGAATGTTTCTTCACATCACGCAAAAATATCGTTTGATTATCAACATACGTTACTGTAGCAGTTCTTTTGCACATCTTGCCGTTTTTCACTCGAACTTGAACGTGTATCATTCATGCATCATTCATGCCGTGGTGCAGAACACACGAAACCCACAGAACCAATATGCACACACTAATGCAGCCCAAATCATACCTCATTCGTCCGCTTCGTGGTCAAGGTCACGGATCAGCATGTACCAGCTGAATTCAGGAGTGTGATGTCATATTCTACGCATTCCCTCCCGTCCTTATGATCGTCTAGCCTTCTGGACTGAGACCAGTGTGTTTCTCCTTGCACCTGGTTGGAAAGCATACGAGAATAGGCACGTTCATGATCCCAGTGACGAGCATTTTGTCACTTCCCAGCCGAAGTGCATAGCTAAAGTCTGTCCTGGGCTTTTGTTAAACAAAGTCCGCAGAATGTTAGGGCAAGCCCGTTGAAGGGATCTTGCCCTGTTGTGGTGCTCATATCTACCCGTTGTCTGGTTGCTGTTTAAATGCCTTTTTGATCTACAGTAAGTCCCCGTCCTCCCTCTTTCCACTCTACTGCGGCAATTCCCCTGATTGTTTCATGTTAGTGAGCGCCAGCTTTTGCTACCGGTGTTTTACGGTCGATCGGAACCATGCCACCACTGACGTACAAGTTATCGTTGAATAACATCAGTAGATAGGGATAAATATTCTGGCGTAGCTAACTGCACTACGATTGCGAATGTTCCCATCGAGTAACGAAAATAACGTTCCAGTTGCTGTTTTTTTGGAATACAATAGCTATTTTGACAATTGTCAACTGGTAACGATAGGATTCTGAATTCGCATTTGTCCATCTAGTTGAATTAGGCTCTGGTCATCTTAGTGGCCATCGGCATGTTCGTTTATTCGCTATGCTTGGACGATCAAAAACATGTTTATACTGTCTTCTATAGATCATTGAGGCCCCGACCTTTCTTGGAGTACAAACAAAACCCTAAAGACCAGGAGGGAGTGGGGAGCAATAGCAAATTCAGTTGAAATCTTGCGGATAACACCCACTTCTGTGGATCGACCCCTTGATTGGACTGTATTAAATTACTACTTAGATAACCGCAGTCATTTTAGTTGTCAACGTCATCTGAATACAGTCATCTTCCTATCCAGCAATCTCTCCCATCCACGGTCTTGCTTCTGCTGTCTCCGTCCAACTGTTTGTCAATCTATGCCTGACAAGTAATGTTTTCATGTGATGTACGGACTGCAAACTTTGGTGTGTAACGGTTAACTCTGACTTCAAAGTGTGTCATCTTGGTCATCACTGCCCGAAAGCTCTTCAGCTTTTTGGGCTGTGTTTACGATGGAGAGAGGGTTACAGGGGGAGATGGTGCTATCCAGGTAGACAAGACAACTGAAACGCTCCCTACGGATGGGAGCAATCTTACTTTGGTTGGGATTTTCCTACCTTGTTGATAATGCCTAGATCGACCCACATCCGCTTCATGCTAAATTATTCAATGAACCGGGGTAGAGTGGAGCTCAAGGCAGTTCCGCGGTTAAGCCGCAGGCTAACTGACCTGAAGATCCTTGGTTATAACCCAACCCTAACAACCCCACTGCGGCTGTATAGGGTTAGATAATGTGGCAGTAGATCAGTGCTCGCTCTTTTTGAATGGCATGACAGCTAGGCACCGAAAGGGATGTCACCCCTGAAGCACGACAGTTAGATGCGAATCCCTCTTTTTGATGGCATGACAGCTAAGGCACCGAAGGGATGTCACCCCTGAAGCACGACAGTTAGATGCGAATCCGTGTGTTGCACTTCTGTGCGTGGTGACCCCCAATTAACTAACTTCCAGCAGTTGGAAAAGCTCTCATTAAAATGTCTAACTTGTCGAAGAGTTGTGCATTAGAATTCGGTCCATCGAATGAAAACATGGTTGTGATGCTAGTGCAAAATTTGTACAACACACGTATTTATCCACCTATGCGACTTTGTGACTTTAAACTCTTTGATGAACTCCGCTGACTGATTTACACGAGTGAATCGGAATTTAGGCTAAGGCAACTTTTGATCTGACATGTGACTGCAAAGTCCGTACCATCAGTTATTTTTCGAAACTTGTAGGGCTCGTCAATGCCGTGTATGTGTAGCAAATTCACGGGATTGAAGCAGTGTAGCTAAATGGATCGATGAATGGAAAGTGTTCGGATGGGGTAAGTTTCTCTCCATTGGATAAGAGGACCGCTAGAATGATGAATTTAAACTCGTACATCGTTGGTGCGTAGGTCCGGACGACTGTTTTTTTAACTTTGTTCACTCAATAGGGTAGAGGATTCGACAATGAGTCTGCACTGGCTGGATACCTTTGTGAAGCTGATCTGCTGCTCTGTGTAGGGTCGAGCTCTTATCAAAGTGCATATCACAAGTATGACTCACCCAGGATTGTCGTTTTGGTAGGAAAGCCTCGTTGGAACCTCTTAATTGTCAGGAATTACCTCAACGTCTTTCGATATTCCTCGCAGGCGGGCCAGGTAGTGGCAAAGGAACACAGTGCGAACGACTGGTGGAGAAATGCAAATACAACCATTTGTCCAGTGGTGATCTTTTGAGGGCTGAATGCGAATCTGGATCTCCTCGTGGTCAAGAGCTCAAAGCCATGATGGCACGAGGAGAATTGGTTCCCTTGGTATGTAGGACTAATTTCAGACGATTCATGTTTGTATGCCATCATTTTTTGTTTTGCATTCATTTTCAGGATGAAACGTTACTATGGGGATACCGCAAAATAAATCAGGCTAATTATGCACCTCGGTTTCGTGCTTTTATCGTTTCTATGCAAATGTGTTTTAACCATGTGCTCTAGACAGCACTGAATTACAGTTCAGCGTTATTAGGTTGTTAGCATTCTTGCGAACTCGTCACTGATAGGAGAATGTAAACTGCAAACGAGCCTTTATCAGACACTATCGTTCTAGCTCTTGGACATGGTTGTTCCCGCTGCTCGACAGAGAAACGTCTTTGTGTACTTCTGCCTCTGGTCGTGAAGTGGATTCTTCAGAAAAAAGATTCCCTTCCGATACTGAACATCTACAGCTGTTTCTGCGACAGATCAATTCCAGTTAGCTATGGAGCAAGTTGGTTTGAGTGACGAATGCCAGAGAGCGGTAGGAAGGCTATACACGTGGTCGTAATTGGAGCGTTGATTTCGGGAGACCTTAGACAATGAATGCCGGTGTTAGGGCGGATACTGTAACGGCGCAACATTCTATGGGGTAGTCCGTGCTAGTCCCTTACCTTGTGTCCTAGTAACATTTTGGGTATGTTGCATCTTCTCATGATCATACTTTTCTATGATGTCGGATTCCGTAAACACCGGACCGCATGTCATGCAAGGTTTTTAGACGGTCCAGTTTTTTGCAACCATATTCCTAGTGAGATGAATGTAGCCACGGCCTGCAAGTTTCAAACTTTCGGGAGCTCATTCCAATTTTCCAGGTTTCCACACTCCACTATACTACTGAAACTAATTATTATCGGTTTGTCCCAGCGTGGAGGCAGGCAAACCAACCAACTAAAAATTCAGTTCTGACGATCGTATCGGTCCCTACTTGGGCAGTAGGATTATAAAGTCAGTTAGAAGGTTGACACAGTTACTAAGGCTATAGTTTGACGTGAGTAATGTAAGCAACAGCATGATTCGGGGATCAATAGCTGGTGCGTTTACTGCGTTTTTAATATGGCAGTAATTTTGCCACTGGATACGATCAACCCTGATATTTGCTGTCGCCGCTGCCATTACACCGATCCAGGGTAGGGCATTGTGCGAAAAAAAGTTGGGAACCCAGTTATTCGATCACTGTGCTGTCTTTCCGCCAAACTGTTCCAACTAGTTGTCCTTTTTCCTCTTTCAGGATGTCGTTTTGTCACTCTTGAAAGAAGCTATGCTCAAGCATGTAGACAAGAATTGTTTTTTCCTCATTGACGGTTATCCACGTGAATTGGAACAGGGAATACGATTTGAAAAAGAAGTGAGTATTGTTTGCAAGTGTCGTTGTCCGAAGCAGCTGTTGTGGATGATATCAACTATCGAGTTTCCCGATAAATGATTATGTGACTCGCTCAGCCCAAGTTTTGATAGTTGTCCGTTAGCATTCGATCACCCGATGAGCGTTAACCAACCTCCAGGTAGTGTACTTCGATTGCTGACTAATTGATGAATTCCTAGTGTTTTTAACGTAATGCACTACTCGTAAGTTTGCTGACAGCCCACGACCGGTTTCGTCCTTCTTGGGACTTATCAGGTTGGCGCATTCCCCGAGTTTCCGTCAACCTTATGCTCTACTCGAAGCTAAGTTGCACGAAACTGGCGAACTACACTTTTAATTAGTTCTCTGTTGAGAGCCTCTGGATGTTCATTTGTTTCCATTGGTATCTCAGGTTTATCCTGTATGCACTATGTTGTATGGGTTCTGTTTTATTACACTTTATTTGTGTTTAATGAATACGTGTGCGAATGAGCGGCGGATGGATGACCCAGAGTGTGGCGATTTGTGCCTCGGGTGTCTCACGAGTGGCATGGGCATGAACTGTATATCCCAACTAGTCAGTTGTCCCCAACTGATCCGACACTTGTGGACTGCCAGTTGGGCATGCTGGCGGCCTAATAAATGCCCCCTCTCCCGTCCTATTCCCTCGGCTTTACACCGGTACGGGAGATTCAGTTGGCCACACATGTGGTTCAGCGCCAGCCACAAGTGGCGCGTAGTTCGGTGTGCCAACAAAATCCGAAAATGGATACCAGCGCACCATGTGCTTATGTAATGACGTGGCTGAATCCACCGATCGTGAATGTAACTTACACATTTAGACTGACAAGTTAATAAACTTGGTATGTCAGGGCAGCTGGGCGCGGATAAAACTTCAAATATCTCGAAGCACCGTGCATCATGCGGAGGAAAATTGTGGCGATTTGTCCATTCTCATGGTAGTGGAACAGGGGCAGGTAGTTCTGATGGCCTTACCTATTGGCACTCCATCAGGCTACTGGGCCATTGATCAACGCTTCACTATTGTTATGCTCTGCTGTGTCAACACGCAGGCTACCGTGTTGCGATCCAGCACATTGAACCCTGGTATTCAGTGGGTGTCTGGGATGAATGGTGATATCAGGCCTCGTACACCAACGGATAAACTCTCGGTCTACTCGGTTATCCAAGAGGTTGAAGAAAACTCAAGGGACAGCAAACGGAAAATTATTGCCCCTCATCGTATGCCATTAAAATATTCTTATGGAAGTCGATTACCATATCTTCGGCAAATTCCACTTACAATACCTATATGTCAATGACCCATGTACAGGGTTTTGGGACCTCTTGCATGTGAATACGGGCTCACTTTGTCCTCTTTCTCTTCCACGTCAACCCATCTAAGACCTAGTTTGTGAACCAGACCGATTCTACCTGGCTCATTTTCAAGGCAGTACAGGATATTGTTCAGACCCATTTTTACATGATAAAATGAACTTCTAACGAGACACAGGTTTCTGACCCAGCCGCTTCCTCTGTAATCCACATCTGTGTAATACGAAAGACCTGGCAACCTTCAACGAGCTGTAGGCCCATAACTTGAATTTGCCCACTCGTTCATTAGCAGTAATATCAACGTTTTGGTAAGCAGCTTCACTGAATTCAGTGGTACTTGGTATGAGCGTGTTATCTGTCTTCTTTTCCTTCCTCTTCCTCTCTCCCCAAGGTCTGTCCATGCCTTTGTGTCGTCTCATTTGACGTGAGTGAACAAGTTATGGTTGAAAGGTTGAAGAAACGAGGCGAAACCAGTGGTCGGGTGGATGACAACGAAGAAACAATCATTAAGCGCCTGAAGACCTTCAACGACAGTACTAAGCCTGTGATTGACTATTACGAGAAGCAGAACAAATTAATCCGGGTGAGTAAGGTACCGTTTCCTGACCACTGTTCTTTACTTTTCTTTGTGACAACGGTGATGAACCGTGTGGTAACACTTGCAAACCCTCTCCGTATTTCGGTCTTTAGGCATAGCATTTTCAAATGAACCAACATATTTCATTGATATGTTAATGACCGAGCTGGTGACAAAATGATCAGGTGTTTTCAACCGAACGGAATGCCGAGAACTCTTTCGACACACAGTTGTTATAGTTCATTCGAGGGCTAGACCTACTCGATTAATGCACTGAACTTGCCGTGGGGCAAGTTTTCAAGAGGGATTTATCCTATGGTTTCAAATCCATCATTATTTGCATGTGTGAATAGTCGAAAGCCATTATTATCGCTTGAAATTTCCAAGTTTTGTTTCTGAATCGACTTTCCCTTGGAACCCGTTTGCTCTCGCACCAAGTGTGGACGATTTTGGGCTAAGGGGCATCTTTTGACTTTCCACTCAGACGTAAACATCTTAACATCGAAACTCCGTAGGTTTGCCATTTGGATGTGGATCGTGGTTGGAGACAAGTAGATATCGTTTATTGTTCAAACATTTCAGAGCTTTTTGTAGCATTTCTTAGCTTTTGCTAACGACCCTCGTTACGTAAGGCGCAAAGAAATACGGCGCCGAATATTCCACAATCGCTGATTGCTTTAATCCTAAGTTTTATGGTATTTTACAGATTGATGCATCCGGGACAATCGATCAAATCTTCGACAATGTTTACAAACAGTTGCAAGAACGAGTAAAACACGCCTGAACAACACAGTACAGCTTGTTTTATCTGTCCGTGATCTGTGCGGTCGCACACTGCCTTGTCTTCGTAGCATTCGGTTAAATCCCGCCCTCCAGATGTCCTGAACACATTCTCTGGCAGTCGGTGTTACTCTTACCTTCCTCTGGTATTTACTGATGTACCGCGCTGCACGGATCGTTAATCGGATGCCAGCATAGCATTAGTTCATTTTTCATGTTTGTTTGTTTGTTCGTTCTTTCGTTTCTTACACGTCCTATTTTTCTGTCCCCTAACTTAGAGTGAGATTTTTCGAGATCACATTAAATACCAAAGTTCTTTTGCAACTGGCCTTATTCGTTCCCTAGTGGGGAGTCAGCAGACCCTCCAGGTCCAACTAAAATTTTGGTATGTTGTACCCAATTCACTTCTCTTTTCGCTAAGTGGATTCATGATTTCGTCGTAGCGTCGAGTGCGAAAACAATTGTCAATGCGGATTTCGTTCTGTAACGGAGACCAGTATATGTTGAAAGGCCCAGAAGCATTGTACACTTGTTTCATCCTTATTGAGAATCGCCATCAGTGCGCATCTCACGGAAATCCAGTCTTGTGAAGCACACACCGCTGACGATTCCCAAGGATAAAATACCTACCTGTACAGTGCTCCTCAGTTTTTCAGCATAAAGTGGCTTCACTCACAGGACGAAATCTCTACAGGATATTCTGTTCTGAGATCCCTTCTGTGCAATGAAAGCATTGCGTATAAATAGCAGTTAGAACTTTTCTGTTCGTAATGAAGCGATAAATAACATGATCGGAGTGGTAAAATTGCGCTTTACCAAACTTTAATTATGTAATGCGATGTATTTGCTTACGTGCGCATCTCACGAAGCTCCAGGGATCTTCGCTTAGTAGTTACAACTTTTAGCCGTTCGGCCACGAGCCGCTGATCAGCAGTGTGGTCTAACGTGACTATTTATGTTGGTCGTTAATTACCGTAGGAAGTACATTGGCATATCGAGTTATTGATAACTGGATTTGGCACAAAGTACAGAACTGCTGCGGACATCTCTGTGCCCGCACAGCGATCGCCATTGCTGGTGCTATTACTGGAAGTATTTACAGCGAGATTTTGTATTGCTTCACAATTCGAGGTCACAATGAGTGTTTCAATCTCCGTCTGGTGAATCACTCGATGTTTTAACTCAAGGCTTTATAGTATGTCTAGGCTCAATTACTATCCCACAGGTCGTTGCTTAGTCTCCTATCTAAACTCCATGGTAAAAATCATTAGGACCAGTGACACTGATGACTCCCTGGTAAAGTAAGCTCCTCCGGGCAACCGTAATGGCTCTTCAAATATGGTGTTGATGTGGAGCACAATCACATAACAGTTTCACGTACGCCGATCGTTTTTTTCGCCCATGGGTATACCGGATCTTCGATCCACCTTGGAAAACGGCTTTGTCACTCTAGACCTTTGCGCGGTACTCACATCAAAGCATATCGACACTAGTGATTCACACAATCGATATCTACGTCTGTTGGACTCTAGTTTTTCAGTACCGTCCAAGCACAACAGTCGCACTAGCAACAAATTAATATCGCAACCGCCAATACCCACTTGTCTAACTAACGTCTCCCCTGAATCACGAAGAAAATTCGCATCATTTAGGACAGGCGATACATAAAGTGCTGAGTAAATTCTACCTAGATTGTGGTTCCGTAGTTATTTTCCATTCACTCACAATTTTTAATCACCACAGGGGAACTGAGGAGTGTTGAATTCTAACCACATCTTTAACTATTCATTTAAAGGTGTCCTAACTTAAAGGAAACTACTTACAAGGTCGCTGAAAACTATTCGACAGCCCACGACCGGTTTCGTCTTTCTTGGGTCTCATCAGGTGGGCGCAGTCCTCGAATTTTCATCAACCTTATGATCTACTTCCTAACTTAGCCGTTGTTTCGTTCGGATAGAAGAAAAGTTGTGTTTATGGTGGTTCAAGTGTACATGAGCCGTCAGGCACATTTACCATGCTGCTGGGCAAGTACACGTTTTGATATGCTAACCAGACGCTAATAAAGTTACGTCATCTTTCCCGAATACCACAGCTATCCTCATGAGATTCCGAAAATAAATTGCTCACTTAATGAGACACCGCTCCCGCGTTCGCTCTTATCTCTTTATGGCACTAATCTTTAGTTATATTGAATACTATTCTGAATTGACGGAATTTCGATAGAACCGCCCAAGTTGAGGTTGGAATATCAAGCTCTTCCTGAACCCACAAAGGCAGTTTGTGCACTGCGTAATGTTCGCTTAGTTTATAATAAGTGGCCTCTGGTTAGCAAATGGCACATGACAACGTTTGTACGCCGAGTTGTTCCCGATGGGTGAACCGTTCGGTCCGACCCAAGAGAAGCAAGTATCTTATCGCTACCAGAATATGATCAAGGACAGGTATCGATTTATATGGACGTGAATCTGCGCAAAGTATCTAGTTATTCAATGGATTTCTCCATGTTGGCTTCGAGAAGAAGGCGTTACAGTGGAGCAGTGTTCACAGACAGTTTCATGTGTGTTAGATTTTTTTGTAATTTAACCAATTGACCAGTCCATATAAATGAGGACAGACACCTAGTCCACCTTCTGTGTTACGAACCCAGAGTAGGAAGTCACATTGACGATAGAATGAGGTGGACAGAACAGTAAACCCTTCGGTGCCAGGAATGTGAGGACGCTTAATCTACTCGATTGAATTTCACTGTGTGTGTTCAAGATCGCGGTCATGGTTGATTTTTTAAGATTGGGACAAACTTCCACTAAGCACAGCTACAACGGTGATTGGTTGATCGCGTGATGAATGAAGAAGGAATCCGGTTAGCAGATCATAAGCAAGCGATAGCTGCTTACTCAAACGCATCGACAGGGTGTTGGATAGCATCCAGATGGGTTGGTGTGGTTGTCACGGCTGACACTTATCCCCTGTCAATCCGGTTGAAGCAGTGTGATTCATAGAGGTCAAGTGATCAACCACACTGTGGTGTTGCTTGCAGACTAGCCGCTCACGACTGTTATGTGGGTCTAACTGTCAGTTATTCCCGTTGCGGAAATCATGTGTTGTTCCATCGATTTAATAGACGATTTTTTATATCCCGGGTCGTAAACTATCAATTGACAATTTGTCTGCTGGCACACAAATCATTCAAAGTTGATCCGAAAGACACGAGAACTACAATATGAATTTCTACCTCATAAGCATAACAAAGATTTGCAACTGTTTTCAGGTTACCAAGCCAGAAAGGATAAATTTTGTGGTTTAGTCCATGGGGAAACATTTGAACACACTAGGAAATTCTCGTTTCAAGGAAGTTTGGAAGACCCTCCCTGGATCTCTCACCAACATGGAAGCTTCGCCGGGCCAAGATATTATGTTACAGGGTCTTAACGCGATCCAAGAATCAAGCAGAAATATCTACCACTAACACGCTGAATAACGGATTTCTAAGTGCAAGAATACTGCACTTCGATTTCCAAGGTCACTCCAGTCTACTTAACTTCAATTTCGTACTTGGTTGGTGTGACAACACTGAGTTGTCAGAAGCGGCTCTTTCCTGGGACTCTCTTTTAGCATAATATCGCCCTGAAGATTCTCGATTTTTTAATGCAGAGCACAACCATGAGTTTGACATTCCTGAAGCTTATGTGAATCTGCAGATCGGATTTAGCGTTTCCAATGCGTGCCCTCATGAAAGTGCTTTGCCACTCGGGTTCTCGAATTTTAGTGTAGGAATTTACTTTATCCACTGGGCGCGAGTTTGTGACTATCTCTGTAACTTTCCATTCACCAATGATGATGGCTCTCCCAGGTTTTCGATGAGGAACTGCCGAAACAACCATCTCTGATAAACTGGATACCCCCTTATGTTTCGTTCGACTTCACCGAAGTCCAGCTGATTGCATTTTATCTTCCCTGGGTTTGGAATAGCTCAAGCACATCACTTCCTGATCTTGCGGTTTATTATTTGTTTCGTCCCGTCAAATGGATTTGATGTTCCAACGTTGTAGCCCCGAGGCCGTTGGAGGAAGTACCATAGAACGTAGCTTCAAATGCCGTAAAATATTAGGAAAGACCCTTGCTAATGCACAGTGACCCTTGCAATTTTTATCCAAGTGTCCTGTTGAATGTCCAATGTTTTCGGTTAACACCAAGTTGGGAGTTAAAACTCGTATCTTCGCCGCCGATATTATTCAGTATACTACGCCCATCTAAATGGCACGATGCCTATGTCAGTCGGTACTGCTTCTCAATAATTGATACTACGTTTAAAGCTGCTTTATAGACAGTAGTCGGGATTAAAGATGCTGTCTACCTGACAAGGTTCATCACATGCATGCACTCTACGTAGATCACAATCACTGGTGTCGATCAAGCTTCCACCAGAGATGCATCACTGTCGGATCTTTTCTGGAAGATCAAGGGTAAAATGTCCCAAAACCAGACTGTATTTCACAGTATTTACTTGTTTCAAGGAAGTTTACATTGCTTGATTTCGACAACCACTCACTAGCACCACAAGTCCCCGAATGAATGACCCTCAATTGTGATTTCGTACGCATTAACCAAACTGCGCAAGCAGTACTAGAGAATGGTCACCAGATGTAAAATATGGTCTCGGCTGAATGAACTGCCCATGGAGGGCTGGTTTAATTGCCAGAATACCAAAACACAGCACTGATTGGATGAATGTACTGGTAACTCGCGTGCAAGAACAATGCGGCTGTGTTTGCACCAATCGATACGTCTTTTTCTTCCTATTTTTTTTCGGAATCTCAGGAAGATTTGTATAGACGTAACCAGACTTGATAATCTTGACGATTTTTGCCCCAGTATTTATATGCTATGGTCAGAATTTGTGCATTTACACAGTAGAAATGTTGTTGTCATAACCGACATGCGGTTAAAAAAATAGAAAAGAACCACTAGATACAGCCTTGTCAGCCGCAACACATGCCAATGTCCAAATGTAATCACAAAAGTCGGAGTGGAGGAAGTTCCATAACTGATTGATCTTTACCCTTTCATCAAGGATACGAAGCACGTCTAAGCCCGACCTAGTGACCTTTTTGAGTAAGTGACAAGTGCTCCACGAATTCGATCGGTTTCATTCTGGCTGCTATAACTATTGTTCACCAATCAAAAAACTTGGGTAGCTAGGTGCCTGTCTATCCCGTCGAATTCTAGTTACATATCCATCCTCACAACCGTGACGGAAACCTGGTGGCTGGTTCAGTTGAACTTTGTGAGTGGTGTGTGAGTAATGTTCACGAAAGTTTTCGTGAACTTGTATGCCTACGTGGGCGAGTGGCCATTGAATGATGTCAAGGTGTTTTTGAAAGCCTAAGTTGCTTAATTCACAATTACCTTTCGCTTGTTTACTCAGTATGCTCTTTCCGCAAGAGAACCGGAACCTTATCTGCATACCCTGTAATCCGACTAGCAAAGTAATTTAGTCCTATAGTTATTATCGGAAGACCCTAGTAAGTCCACGTTGATTTCTCCGTGGCTATAATCAACACAGCCCAGATTGCCAAAAGCATCACCAGCATCAGTAGCTGACTAAATCAAACATTTTAATTGCAGGAGCTGGCTATTCACTTTGAACCACGGAATCACAACTGATTTGAACTATCCAGGTATATTAATGTTCAACAAAGCTGGCTAACTTTCAATGGCCCTTTATCTCACTTTCATGACAGTCAAATAATGGGAGACAAACCAGTTTGATGTCTCAGTGACAATGAAAGTCGTGGGTGGCTATTCAATGCGGTCAGTTTCCATTAGTGATAGCATGGAGACAACTTTGCAGAACCCGGTTAGCCATTCTATGGGAGTAGGTCAAAAGACGTGAGTGACTAGTTAATTCATGGAATACTTAACGGGAGTTTAGGTGTATATAATTCTTTTGAAAATTTCACTGCCGAGTAAGAAAAATCATCCTGGGAGCAATACATATATATAATTTAATTCGTCAGCTTTGATGGTCTGAGTAAGCGAAATGAACCATACTACGTTAGGAAAAAGAAATATGTAGTACGATGAGACAGAAGGGCGCATGAATGCAATACAATTTCTGAGGTAGGACATATGCGACTGTTTAGTTTACGACATTCCGACTCACAGATAGATATCTGTGAGTTCCTGTCAGGAGTTGACTCACCCTGTCATAAAGCGAATCGGGAGCACAAGCGATGGGTTTCAGCTCTGCGTCTTGTTCGAGCAATGTGTAAATCTGCATCTATTGATCGACGAATCGTGTGCATCTCTTTGTTCAACTGCCCTTTTGCTTCGTCAAGTCGAGCCAGTTCTTTATCGACTGGTTTGAGTGCTTTGCAGGCAGGCTAAGGGTAGCAGAAAAAGGGCATTTATGTCAGAAGCACATTCAGAGTGTGATGAGTACAACCCGGTTTGCGTACTTTTTTATACTGTAGTGTCTTACTCCTAAGTGCCACTGCATAGTGGTATCTGATGACAATGTATGGGGTCTACCTCAGATGTCCTGTCACGTGCCGTAGGATCTTCGACAGTTTTTCTGACCATGGCTGGGAATCTTATGGGTGTTTGTGTGACATTTTTAGATATATCATTCGTATAATGTGCACACGCACTTCATTGGTTTCGGTAGCAATGAACATGGGATTGTTTTACCTCTGTGTCCAAATATTGATACCCCGGGTGGGTTGACTGGCTGTTCATCAGGCGGCAATTAATCTGTTCCCGAGCTAAGCAACTGGCCTGCAAACGTTCTGTCACAATGCGAGGAGAGATCGTCAAGGCTTGGCGATGATGATGTCTCCTCTCGTGGTGACGAAAAGTTTGCAAGTCAATTGTCAATTTCGGTGAACGGATCAAATACCACCTTGTTAATAGCTAACCGTTTCACCTATTTAGACCTACATCGAATGTAATGTAAACTCAAGCTGGTGTTCCGTTATACGTTCGTTATTTACTTGGAAAAGTGTGCTACCATCATCGACGTTGATTAGTCAGTGAGATGCGAATGACACTTTTATGAGGGTTATGATCAGTGTATTCATTCGACGAAGTTTAAGACCTGACTATAGACTGACGCAAGCTGCAGTCATATCACACTGCGTACAGTTTATACCAAGGTGGAGCGGAGGTCAGAATTTTTGGCATTGTTTACAAATGGAATTGACCCACCGGATGTTTAGCTGTTTGTGATGTCTAAGTGTAGCCACTCTCACAGGTCAAGTATATGTCGAACCACAAAAGAGACCCAGTGATTGCAAACTTCTATGCTTCCATGACCGGATAGTGATGTATGTGGCCAAACCTGTCCTGTTTCGTACAGCAAAGTCATTGCAAAAATGACACTCGCAAGTGCCATGACTGAGAACACAATCCTTGTAAAAATGCGTATCACTTCTCAGTTAATATGTTCACACGACTTGTAAGCTCCACCAGGTCGGTGTCCTTCTGTGTGGAAGAGTCGAAGTGATACTTCATTCCACTCCTTAAGGGTGGGGTAGTGTTTAGCAACCTCAAGTTCCAAGTCTTCAACCGTTTGAGGGGTGTTCATCATCTTGTTGTTAGCGAACCAAGTTTCTTACATATATGGCTTGATATACCGAGGATGAGTTCTTTGTAGAGGAACAATTCCATTTTAATTGTCCTCGACTTCGTCTAATATATATCGTACCACAGGTGAAATGCCAAGTATTTTATACGAAAATACAAATGAACCTGAATAAGAAGTTCGATCTTTGTTACGCTATTAAGCTGCTGGTACGGGGTTCTTGATTTTGTACACAGTAGTCGGGGAGCCTGGGTAATAATTGATGTCTGATACTAAGCCATTTTTGGATGACATATCCGAAACAACGCTCAAGGTCAGTGTCCTGGACTGGTGTCCAGGATCGAAATGTTCTTGACCAGATATTCAGGTTGAAATATATCTACTGCACTTGTCTAAACTCTTTCATATATATGCATTGAATCAGGACTTTGACAACCAGAAATTCAGAACGCCAAGAGGTGGAAAATAAGGTGCTATCAACTGTTGTTTTCTGGAAAATGCATCGTCATGGAAACGTATGAGAACCGGACCTGCAGAGTCACTTATTGCATCGAGTCACAAACGCAGCTGATTGAGTCGCATAGACTAATATTGCACTGCAGTAGCAATTCCGAATGTCTTTCACGTCGTCATTTCCTCACAATCATCAAACCTTTTTCTGAATCATGCGAAACACCCAAACCACTGAGTGTGAACCCGTTTTCCTTTACAAAGGGCCATGGTGGTCACTTGTTTCATCTTGGAATGTATCCCTCAATCAGCGTTTCCTCGAATGCTGTTGGGCAAGATATAGGCAGACAATTTGTTCGGCCACAAGAGTTCAGATTTGTTACTCTCCTGTGTCGAAAAGCGAAGGTTTACGTCTGAACTAAATACTGTGGTGCTCAGCGCGAAATGATCGGAACCTAAAGGACTATCCGGACACTCACGCGTTTTTGTGTGATCTCAGGTATGATGCCTAGTTGGTTCTTCATTTAAGAAGCTGAACTACTGGAAAGTTGATACACTTACCTGTATACGGGAATCCTGTTTAGTAGGTTTCTGGAACAGAATTACCTTCCTTCAACTATGTTTTATTAGTTCAGCATGCCCTCGAAATTACCAATCAGTTTTACCTACTTCTGGTTTCCGATGTGTCCGATGTTCGGGCCAGATTGGACATTTTGAAACTAATGAAAGCGCAGGTGTCGAGGCAGGTTACACAAGGTGGTAAAAAAAAACTGCAAAAACTCATTATCGTCTGTTTTGTGTGTTCTTTGTCACTTTCAGCCTTTCTATTAGAGAAGTCAAGCAAACACCAGTTAACAAAAAACAGAATTACTATCCATCGTTTCAGAAGAGCCTGGTAAACAATCGGTAGTTTTTATTTGGGTAACGTTTCGCTTTTGACACAAAAGCTTCATCAGGCCAAGTGAACAGGTCACCAAATTGGCCAGGTTATAAGACGGACGGGGAACCCCAACTAAATTGTTGCAACATTCACATGCCCACGAAGATCAAGGAAAATCTACCAGTGGCACCCAAGGTAAATCAAGTGAAGCACCCTGAAGTGAAAGATTAAATAACAAAAAGCGATCGGAACTAATTTGAAACTCCTCCAACCCATCACTTAAAAATTTTGACAACCACACTGACCGATAAGAGGCCTGTTAACTGACAGTCAACACTGATCTAGTGTGATAATCTGAAGAGGACTGACTTACTGATTGGTCCCCGTCTGTCTTATAACCTGACCAATTTGGTGACCTGCTCACTTGGTCTGATAAAGCTGTGATGTCAAAAGCGAAACGTTGTCCAAGTGAAAACTACCGATTGTCTGTCAAGCTCTTCTGAAACGATAACTTCTCAATCGGTTCCAAACTTTTTCCGATCGATTGAGAATTACCACCCAGTTTTATCATTCAAGGTAAGAAGACACTAGCGCAAGCAGTCATCAAATTTGGTTACATGTATTTCAGCCGTGAGCCGTTTATTATCTACCCAAACGCTTCTCACGTCATCGCGTAGCTCACCACCGTTCTTATTCCTTTGTACATGGGAATATCCGGCCGCTTTCTCTATCTCCTCCAAGTTTCGCATGCTAGAATGTGGGTGAATCTTGCGTTTGGTAGTTCAGCAAACAAAGTCGTAAAAAACCACCGAATAAAATGCATCCGCTCGGCTCAATTGAACCACCGCAACACATACTTACTTGCCCTGATTGGTTGACTAGTGCGTGAGTCGTACGCAAGCAGCGATTTCTGGTCTGGTTTTGCTGCATTTCTAGAAGAACCAGTTCTCGCTGTAATGAACGGACGAGTCAGTATGTAAACAAAGGCGTAATACTGCCTACTTCTCTGGCGATCAGCTGGGCCGAGTTGTTTAGCAAGGCCTGATGGACGGAGTTTTGTGTAGAGCGAACGAAGGGTGGGACACGTGCAAATAGGGAATCCAGTTCTTTTCGAAGGCCGAGGGCCTGCTGAAAGAAAGACTCGACCAGCGTTAGCAGCTTCCGTGGGTTCATGCTATCAGCAGAGAAGCCCTCCGAAGAAGAAGCATATCTGCTATTCTGAAATCAAACGAGACAGTAAGAAGCCAGTATGACTTACGGTGGTCAATAGAATGCTTTGGCGTTTGCATCTAGAAAGCTTACGCAGGCGCTCCGTATATTCATCCAGTAGACTTTTTAACATCGTTTTTACGGTTATTAGATCCTGAAAACAAAGGACGTGCGTGACTGTGTAACTGCAACCTACCTGTAAAGATGATTGGACTCGAGCAAGGTACTTTTCTAGTGTGTGCTTCAGTCGCTTCAAGGATTGTCGTTCTGCGGTCAAAACTTTGTCCACATCATCTTCTACCTGTCTGGATGGTTGGTTATTTACCAAAACACACTGACATTTTCTCGGCTCTTGGCCGCGCGCAAATTATTAGAATGGGAATTGGACCGTATGTCTGCACGAATATCACAGAGTAACTTTTCCAACAACAAGCGATACCGATCCATTCGTTGTAGAACCATGTGAGTCGCGTGAGAAAGCACCTGAAGTCTCTGGACGATTATACGGATACTTTTGTTTTGTATAAATATCTCGTGGGATCCATCCTCTTTGAAAGGAGATAGCATCTGATGTGAATTTTGGGTTAAGTTTGAAATAATCTCGGCTGTCAGTTTTTGTAAGTCTTCCACCAATCTGTTGGCCGACTGGAATTGGTGAAGTTCTGTCCGTTCTTCATCAAATGCCGAGGTCGACTGTTTGTAGTTGGAACTCATGGCCGTGAGTAAAAATGATTGCTTGACAAATAGAGAAGTGACCATGCATTTTAAATTGTCTTCAGATTTTGACAGACAATTTTATAAACGGTAGGTTTAACACAAGATCACCGAGGATGGGATTATTGACGACGTACGGACGACCGTATGCGGGTAGCCAGTACATTCAACTTTATATCTGTATGTCTAAATGGGACGATGAACTGTAATACCATTTTTGTCATCAATCGAGTTCTCTTGCGGCACCATTGTCCGAAGTTTTGTTGCGACCACACTACTCCCAAATGCACAATGGAGTTGAAGAATAGACGTACAACACTACTCATGAAGTTACTGAAAACTCCTCGACAGTCCTTCTTGGGGCTCATCAGGTAGGCGCAGTCCACGAATCTTATCAGCCTCATGTTCCACTTGAATCCGCATTGCGCGAAATTTGACTCGTACACTCATCTGCATACCAATTTGGTTTTCACATGTGACCCACGAGAATCCCAGCTGAATCTCTCGCTTGTGATTTTCTGCCTTAGTTGGATTCAGCTGAGTCTCTCGCCAAAACCAAGGTCGTGTGCAAATCGGAGTACCTGTCAAAATCTGTTAACTTTGGGTTCAAGTGGAACATACAGTTTACGGAAACTCAGGGAATGTGCCTACCTGATGGGCCCCAAGAAGGACGAAAGCGGTCCTGGGTTGTCGAAGAGTTTTCCAAAAACTTAAGACTGGAGCCTTATGTTTAGATAAATCTCTTATTCCACCTCAGGTAGGTAGTTACGTGTATACGCGAGCTATATGTTGCTCCACATCGAGACCACGCCCAGCTAATCTGGTTGGTAGCCATCCATAACTGTGTTCTCAACCTGAGGATCCCCCGGAAGAGCTTAAAGGACCAACGGAGGCTCCGCATTTGAAGATACCAACTAACGAAATCTTTCGTATCGGTTCCAACCATGGTTTCATTCTTATTCAAGCTGAAATCATTTTGTTGTTGTCGTCGTTTGCTAGGATGATGGTATTATCGATTATTGGTGAGAAGAATGTGACCAAGATGTTTTTGCTAATGTTCCATGACCCTGGTCGACGCACGCAAAAGGTCAGAAATTTTCACGAGTGACGGGTAGCACTTTGTAGCGGTGGTTATAGCTGCATTCCAGTTACGCTCTCTCCCATGCCAAGAAGTTTTGATGCACAAACACGCTTTCAGATGCAAGCACACTTAATAAAACATCAGGAGAAGTTGACGCAGCTCTCTGTGAATCTCTCTCATCCACATCGAACTAGGTTTCTGGTGTAAATAACCATAAAAACCATTAGTTGTTGAGCCGAATTTATGAGCCCGCGGTGCTTCCAGAAACTCTGAACGGCGGGTAGACCAACCAACGAGGCCGGGATCATTGTCCTGGTTGTCCGGCAACTCCGCCACATCTTTCGGGTTGAATATTCCGTCTTGTTTAGATGAGACAGTTCGATTCCGTCCAGTCAGCGCAGGTGGAGCGGCTGGATTAAGCACGGTTTGCATTTTAGACATCCGGAGTCCTAATCCGATTCCAATGTGAATGGCGCGAGTACGAGTTCGGCAAGGCCCTCAACCACTCACAAGGAGCCCATTAACCGCACAATACTCTCAGTGCGAAAACTTTACAAGCGGAGTAAAATGTTCTGCGCCAAAATGTTGCATCCGTCCTAATCTACGTTCATATTTTTACAACTCACGAAATGAAGCAGCCATGTCTCTGGATGAAAAGTCCTGTGGAATAACATCCCAGCATCCCTGAGACCCCGGGATGCCTAAATGGGACTTAAAAGTATGGAGTGGTACTCTCAACTCAACTGCCCGATTGCTTTAGTCCATTGCGGACAAGTCATAACTTTCGAAAGTTCAATTCCATTGTGCGAATACTGAGCGCCCACTCACAACGACACGCCCTGGTGGTGGGACCGCCACCATTCCACGAGTAAGCCCACGTCTTAATTAGCTTTTGTCGCCGGTCATGTGACTTCACGAGCAAACTAGTTTATAAATGACCAGTTTGGGCATATCGATACCGATTAACTCAAAATTAGCAGCATGATGCACGCATGCACTGCAATTAGCTGTGTCGAATTTCCTACGCCATTCAAGATTTTACGACCAGTTGAAGTGTGAAGAAAGAATGACATAAGGAAATGGGGCTAAAAATCAGAAACAGTCCAGTGCTTTCTCCGGAGCTAATTTCCAATAAGTAACACCTACATCGAAGTGAACCAAACTTATTGCATTCGAATCGAGAAGAATTTGTCCGAGAGGTCATCCAGCTCACTTGGTTAAAATGGGGATAAGGTAATCTACAAATTCGTGGTTAGAATTTTGGAAAACCAAGGTTGGAATTTAGATTTACTCGATAAGCGAAATACCCAATACGATCTGGAGGATACTGAAAGAATTGAGCGGAAAATAGGAAGTTTCAATGCACACATGTAAGGAGATTCCCATTAGGTGTTATCACAGTCACTGTTCAACCCATATTCGTAAACTGCTACTTTCCACTTGTTCAAGAGGAATGTTAAACCAGCCGTAATTCTTCCATCTTGGCATAAGTTGATCTGGTCTTGATAGATGCAATAACGAGAAGAGACACCTTCGATACAAGTACTCGTAGATGACCAAAATGTCGTTTTTATTCTAGCACAGAGAGTGGTTATTACGCTTTGTTAGTCAAGTCAAGTGTTTTTCTGATGTGGAATTCGTTACGATAAACGACAGTGATATGAAAGTGAATTCTACATAATACATAACCAACTCAGCTGGTGAAAAAATTATCCAGAAGGTTTCAAGCCTTCCGTATAACTAACTGGATGGAAAGTCCTGACAGTCGGGTCAATCGATTGACACAACCGGGACAGCTACTGGGTCATCGTTCCCAGTGTCGGGCAATCCAGTCACATCACTCAAGAGTAAACGCGTTGACCTACTCAGGCGTCCAGCGCGCGTTGGCCGAGTAAGGTTTTCGGAGTTCGAATTCCGGTATAACCAAGGATGTACACTTATGATGAGTTCAAGCAAGGGCAAAACTTGATCCCACCTTGACTGATGAGGATACGTTTGCAATCCAACTGGTAAGCTCAGGAACAAACTTAGGACCAAGCGAAACTCGAGTCCAGTGCTTCTTTCTTTTCGTGTGAACTCAGCGGACTGATTGCGTCAGCTGAGGAGGAGGACTATTTGAAAGAAAGTCATGTGAATATAGCTAAATAATATGAACTGGCGCAAACAGTATATCTGATACGGGTACTCTGTTGGCCAGTCAGATTTCGGGTGTGTTTAGCTAGTTAGCATCGGGCTGAAAGACGCAGAGATAACTGGTTGTCCCCACCGTCCATCTATGAGCTAATCGTCAGTGGACCTCAGAGATTATTTGGAATGCTCAGTTTATAGGTTTACCAGAAAGATCATGCGGGGTTTGATACATTTCATGTACATCCGATCGTCGGCCATTTTACACTCCGCTACACTCATTGTAATTATTCGGTGTTACTTGATGCGCACGTCTATTAAGACACACGATAATCGAACAGCTATGAGGAAGAAGTCGTACATGAAATTCGATTTCACCTCGCTGAGGCAGAGAACCAAGTCCGTGTGCCGATATCCAATAGTGGATGCCGTTGGCATATCGTGATGCGGCTTACATTCACGCACACGGAAAGTTTTGTTCTAGCTCGGTCCAAGATCTTACAAAGATAATATTCTGTTCCGGATTTCATTCACACGTATTTCACGTGCGGATGCGTAAATTTATGTGATGCATTGTCCGTTTGGAGTACTTGCATAACTGTGGATAGAATCTGAACCTGGATCGATTGAATCGCGTGATATGCGAGCACTTATGTTCTACATGCCACTAAACCGCATGACGAACTAGCAGGTATTGATGATGCTTTGTTCAGCTTAGCACAGAGCTCCATTCATACCAAAAGCATATCGATGTTCTCTTGATATCCTACTACTTTTAACATCCGCGAAAATTTCTGAGCATCCCATCCACCTGATAGGTAGTCACATCAAGGAAATTACTTCAACATCCTGACTACTGTCCAAAATAAGAAAGTATAAACGGGTGATTTACTTCTTTAGGACGAGCCAACTTGGTCATAGAATGTTCACTTGTTTTTACTTGCATCCAAATTTTCAGTGGTACGATAAACCTAAACAGGGTGTCCTGCATTGTGTCCCAATTCGTGCAGTCTGAATAGATTGCTCATTGCGCCTAGCTGTGCAATTTGTCCACTATGAAACGAGCGTATCTGAGCTATTGTTAATCCACTCGGCTTCAGGGTTTTCGACGGTAATCACTGTGAATCTTGCTGCGTGTTTCGACTGTTTCATGGTTAAGTTATGAAGTTGTACGGAATCAGCACTCAGTAGTGAGAAAATGTTCCAACAAGCGTCAGAAATCTCCTCAAGTTTCTTTATGCTGTTTTGTTTATGATAACGTTGTACCGCCCATAAACACCCGTTGATTTCCAGTCCAACTCATCGAGTGTAACGCTTATTCATTGCGAACAAGGACACATGAGACCTTGAAACATCAGGTCAATGTTGACACAGTCTGTTCAAAGTTCCTAGCTTTTTCAGTGTATCAACACGTTTTAGACATTTTTTCCTTTGAAATATGCTATTCTAAAGGCTAGTGTAGAGGCTTTCCCAGATTTCGTCAGACTGATGGATTATCCAAGAAACTGTAGGTTCAAGCATATCAGATGAGTCGGTTGATGCACAAAGCCTTTCTAACCCATGAGGTAGCGGTAAAAACGATTTTGCCTTTTGTGAGTCAAGTAAATCTCTAACGAATCACTGAATTATATGGGGTAGCTGTTCCGAAATGTTACGAACGATGAGCAGCTCAGGTGTGCTGGCTCGTTGTTCGCAATTTAGAAAACATGTACCATTACGGAAAACTGATTGACTCCACCTGAGATGGAAGGTGAAAGGAATGGCATCAGAAGTGGAAGATCAAGTTTCGGTCACTTGAATTTACAGAACGAAAAGTACCGTTGTTGGTGCGAAAAACGGATCCATTTGGTGTGTAATCCTGCGGCAGTTTGACCAACGGGATATTATGCTAGCAAACTTGGTGAAAAGATATGAATCACTAGTAGCTCATTATTCAGCGGGGTGGGCGAAACTTCTATCTTTACCAACAAGAGGGTGTAATGAAAAAAATTCTCCCTAATGGACCGGCGAATAATCTTAATCTTATCTTGAACGTCTACCTTCAAACCGGTGATCTTCATGGGAGGAAGCGTCGCGTTGCGTTTGTAGACATCGATAGTGCGGTATCACTGCACTAGGCGGTAGGCAGACATTAGAGTCCACTGGAACACCGCATTTGTGCATGTGTGTCTGTTGAGAGTGGGATGGGGAGTCATACGGGATACAAATAAATAGGTTTTACTTAGTTGTTTTGACGTAACACACTGTTCATAAGGTTCAACTTCAAGACTGGGAACTCCAAATAGGAACTTCCACCCGAGAACTCCGCCTACCGGATGAACTGCAAGAAGTGGGGAAACCGGTCGTGCACTGTTTAAGGGTTTTAAGCGATCTTATGAGTAGTATGGTGCGTTTAAACAACAACTTACTGCGATAGCTAAAATAGCGCACCAACTGAAACATAGGGCGGCTCAGTATAGCACATTCTGTTAAGTCGGACCATCATAAACGAGAGGTTGAGCTGGATTCAGTTGAGTTTCCTGTCTAAACCAAAGTCCTGTGCAAATGAGAGTATTTGACGTTTTATGTATGGTTGGCTGTAGTTTATGACCTACGAAGGTGATTAGCAAAACTCATTGGTAGTCTACTTGCAGAACAACAAACAGTAGGTTTTTTCAAACGTACTTGTCGTCTGTATCTCACATTTAATGTTCGGGCACATTGACACGCTATCCACAAATCTTATGGATACGTTATGGCCGCATGTGCGCAGACCCGTTGAACATGGGGCGACTAGCTTGATATTGGTGTTGAGAAAATTCTGAGGTCAGCTCGAACCCCGTTGATGAAGCTAACAGAGGACGTGTACGAGTTGTGCTATTTATTGCTTGCCCCAGCGGCACACTTTATGTGTCTCTAAGTGAACGACCCCTGCTTCGCTAGCAAAACAGACCCAAGTCCATAACTAATTGGAAGACGTTTGGAACGAATTCACCAGTCATCGTTACAGAGGGGCTTGGTAAACAATCCGTGGAAGTATTGTTGGACAGAGTTGCACATTTAACACAAAAGGTTACGTCAATAAACTGCTAGGTTGACCGGAGCTGAATGTTACCCTGAAGATATTGTTTCTTGGTTATTGTGGATGATAAACACCGGAAGAACGAGGCTTCAGAATTCTGATTTAACTTGGTGATGATTCCCCATAAGCAACCTGTTGTAAGTGCTAGTCGTCCACACTACCGACTTACTAGAACTTCTGACTAGCTTTCAGTAAGCATTAGGTCGGTCAGTTGTAAGAAAGTTTACTGACTGGTTGTCTGTCTACCTTAACACTCAGTCCCCTGATAGCTTGTTCACTTAGCCCGACAAAACTTTTGTGTCTGAAATGAAGGTTAAATTTAGTTTCGTCGACCCAGACGATCGTCAACTACCTAGTTTTCCAAGTCTGCCTCTTTCCAGTAGCTTACCATTCGTTAGGTTTATCGTCTCCTAATTAGTTGGCCAATGCTAGTAAGCATCCGTCGAATTACCTGGTCAACATTGCCAACTTCTGATCTTCGTGAAATTCAACGGTGAGTCACCGATATAATATCGAAAGCGTCATCGTTGAATTATTTTCCATCCTATTAGCTATTCTTTTTACCCGTGTCGTTCAGGTCACAATTCCAAAGCCTGTTTCATGCTGAAGACAGCTCCAGTACTTGACCGTCTGCTTTTTCACTTCGTTCTTTCTCAAGGAGAAAGTACCGGCGTCTACAGAGCGGATGGACTGAAAGAAACTATCTGACAAATCAATGTGGCCATCCGAGGATGAATCAACAGAATGACATGTTAGCTGTATCATGTGTATCCTTCCTCTTGTGCGCGGCCTTGACACACCTTGAGACCGAGTTGTTTTATCACTTTGGACCTGCCGTGCTGGAGTCGCCTTCGCATGAATAACTAGGCAGAACGAAATGGCAGAATACTCAGCTCTGTCAGACTTGTTAGTGTATAAAGACGTCCTGAGAATAGCCACTGATTCAGCACAGCAACTCAGTGCATATCCGTCGAGATTTTACTGCAACATATGCATATTATCATAACTAATCAGATGGTTCTCAGCTAATGCGTTGGTGCCATAGCCGAACCATGCTTCAGTTTGTTCAATTGGTTCGCATTTCTCGGAACGATCCGAAAGTACACATTAAATCCGCTAATTCGAACATTTAACTGTTTGCTGGTTCGTCAAATTGAAACATAGTCAAAATCGATACAATCAATCTTCTGGACAATGGGTACGATCATCGGGCCGAAATGGATCCTTTCTTGCGAACCACTTGTTTTTCCAATGTGTTATGGGGATGTTGCAGGTATAGAGGGATACTCATGGATGTGTCCTGCTGCTACGGAATCCGCACTTTGCCAATTAGTTCAACCCACGACCTGATAGATGCATATGGTTTGGGTGACTGAAGCGTTGATGAAATGTGTTGGGTACTGATGGTTTCCAAGTGTCTGTTTACTATAGGTGATCTGGTTTTCATACTACAGGACTTTTACGCTTAACGAGCCAGTGCATGAGTAGAGTCGAATTTGAACAAGCGATCTCATTGGATTCGTTCTCTGTTTACTGTGACCACAAAGTGATCATCATTCAAAGGGTCTTTACAACTAAGAAAAGTAATCGTGCTGTCTGATGACTTATGTTCTACAATAAAGCGAATGAAGTTGCACATGGTTTTGATAAGAACTGATTCACATACCACGTCTTTATGACAACAAGTGTGCCATTGTTATATCCCAGCGAAGCGCTCTGGGGATTGTCAGAACTGCTCAGTGCCTGAGATCCAAGCCCTGCTGGAAACAGAATAACCCATGGCAGCCTTATGTCTGTTGTTACCTCTGACTTTTGGACATGAGTAGATAGAGTAGATCGTAAGCATGATTCTATAAATGATTTCTATAAATTCCAGTACAGACAGGGGATTACGGCTATCCAAACCATTGTCTCCTTTCAGAAGGTGTCTTTTGTATTCCAGACTATCCGGGATGGACTGGACTCTCTAAAGCAAAACGACATAAAAACTGACGAAAGATTCATTTTCAACAAAAGTTGCCCAATTTCTTGCTTGAACCAAATCATGCAAAGCGGTAATCTGATACGCCATGCAACGCTGCAGTGACATCAGTGTTGATACAAGATATTTTTCGATGATGATGATGATAATGATATATATATATACATATGTATATATATATATAACAACTAAAATCCGCAACCGGACACGATGGAATGCCCTGTCTGTGTTTTCAATGGTAGTCCTTGAAATCTGGCCAGGTGTTCGATATTGGTATTAAGCAAGAGCACGAGGATTTGCCTAGTCTAGACTGATGAAATGAAGCCTGAACCTGTATCCTGTTAATTCGTTTGTGTCAATAAGCGTGCATTGTCCTGTGGCTCGATCGTCGACTGCCTTGTCCTCGTAATTTTGACGTTTCATCACGACTAGAGCATTCCTTTGACAACCCTTTTGATGTGAATAACCCTGTCGTGTTTTCAATTTCTGAGGTTATCCAATTCAATTTTTGTGAGATCAGGGGTTTGTCGGCTTTTAGCTAAATAAAATTTCCGTACTCTCGTATCGCGCTTGGTTAACCAGTTTAGAGGCTGGTTTGTTTAGTTGTGGTTTTTTTCTTTTCGAAAGTCTTCCACGAATCATGATACCGGTTTTTCGGCTTCATCCAGATCTCTATCCGACGTTCTGAACAGCTTAGTGATGGTTGAACCAAAGCCCGTGTGCGAGACCCACGTCGGACCAGCCTATGAGCTCAGCGCAGCAGTTTCGACCTCCTTGTTACGGCTCGCCTGAAACACTGACACCCAGCAAGTCCTCCTACCTTACCTTGTGCTAGCCAGTCGAAAGGCTCAAGTTAGTCTTGGTTACTTTACTGGCTCTGTGCATCCTCGATCCTAATGTTTAGCCTGATTTTTTTTTCAAAACTGGATTGACAGCCGTGAGATGGCACAGTTGGTGGACAGGATGTAATGATGACTCATACGGTCTTCGACCTTTTCGTCTCGATTGCTGCGTCGAGCCCAGAGGGGTATTCACTCCAGAGCCAAGCTGGCAGTACTATCACATGTTAACAGGCCCCAATTTTAGTTTACTCGCTCTAGGCCCTCACACTGACTTGGGGCTTGCCCACAGTGGCCATAGTAACCAGCAATCGCAGTGTCACGTCAAGTGATGTACTCCTGTTACGTGAAGGCGGCAGCAACAAGGGGCGCCCGGGTTGAACATTCCTTAGGCAGTTGCTTTAGTGATCATCTCTGAGTTCACCAAAAACACAAGAAAACGTTCTGAATGGCTATGTGGCACAAACTGTGTGGCTTGGTATCTGGACGCACTACGCCTTCAAACCATCTGAGATCGAAAACGATAGTTAATACCATATATACTGCAGACTCATTGTGATAATAAAGGGTAATCTATTGTGAGCATGTGTATTGACGCCAGTTTACGGAGCACGTGTGCCGAGCACTCGTCTCGCTCTTTGCCAAGGATGTTCCACTTTTCGGACATCTCGTGTTTTCCGTGACGAATCTAACAGCAGCTCGGGTCGTTCTGAGGTGGGTTGATATGGTAACCGAAGGAGTCTATCATCCGGTGCTTTATGCGCAAAAAGGGCGTCGCCTGGACAGTATGGTAATGGTGATTTTTTTTCGAAAACTGAATCACTATCACGAAACAAGGGCACTTATGATCTCTTCAAAGCGCATGTGCAGATGTGTACAACAACAACTGGAAAAACAGACTTGCATGAGTGGTGTCTCTCCGGTGAAAAACGCTGCTTGTTATTAACCGGAATAGGAAACTTCCCAGTCAGTTTTTTGGTGTAACGAGATGATTTGCCCTGATTATCGGAAGTGTGGTGGAATAACACCATTTTGTGTACAGAGCTACAGTGTGCCGTTGCAGTCTAACGAAACGAAATAGTTCACATTACGTTCGGTTTATTCTACTTCAGTCGTAGTGACTCCTATTCGGATATTCTCAGGACGATATCCTTCTATGCTGAGTTTGAAAGAAGAATTTTCAGCAGCCTTGTGGGTTAAATAAGGAATAAGCCGTACCCTATTTCAGTGTATGCTTGAGGCATTCCGCAGAGCTTAAGAAATGCATGTCCAGTACACCAGTTTCCACAACTTTGTATACGTTGTTTTCAAGAGAAACTCAATAAAATATCTAGCCTACATTGTCTGTGGAATCTACACCGGCAATGGGCTTGCTGCTAAACTGAAGTTTATCCGTAGAATTCTGATGGATTACGGATATCCAGAGTAGTTTGTAACAAGGCACGTCAAACTTACGACCGAATGGGGAACACCGAAACGCCCATCCGTCGCGAAAAACACCACTTACGCCCGTCTGCCCTTTAGAAGAGATGTAGCCCCTGAAACGCTGACGCGTTGTCTCTGACGTTCAACGCAGCCCGATTGAGGGTACATTTCAGCAGTCATCCACTGCTCAACACTAACCTGAGGAATGGACTACTGTTCCGTGATACATCTAGGCCGATGTATTCATTTGCTTGTCAGTGTCCAGCAAACCATGTGGTCCCCTATGCGAGAGGATTTGTGAACATACATCAAGCTAGTTGAGAATTGGACTAGTGAGACAGCGTGATTCCCACTTAGCTGATCAATATCAGTTATCAGATCGATCTAGCGGAATCGTCTAGAATTCATCGGATGCCACGTGCCAGTCGAGTTGGTTACAATTTGTCTACCTGTGTCACCAAAAAAGACATGTGAAGGCCTTGAGGTTGCCTTCACCCACAAATTACAGTCCCCAGCAAATAAACTAGTCGGACATTTCCTTTGTTTTAAACTCACCGTAAAGTTTCATTTTCATTCGAGTTCCAGTCCGCCTAGGCTCGCTTAATTATCTAGGAATCAGAGCCTTTGCATTATATCCGTGTTTCATCAGAACTCGTTGACTGGTTGAGGAGCAACGACGCTGACGTCATGTAATCACTTATAACAACTGGGCAAAAAATGTAGTATAAATTTCCAGACAGATTTCGTTCAGATACTCATATGTGAATGTAATTTCAGGCTGTAAGCTGAACCAGATACAGGTAAACTGAAGTCCTGCACAAAATAACCGAAACACATCAGGCCCTCGTCCATGTGATCAGTATTGGCCTAGATGATATCATCGACCCGGAGTACCTTTCACTGTTGAATACCTTTCACTGCGTTGAATTTGGCCGATGAAGGCACTAGCAACACTTTTGGTGGTATGGAATCTGCTGACTCCACATATCAATAAGCACTTTTCGATTGGAATGGGTGACCTAATGACCGACGATGGCAACGGCAGTCAGCTGGGAAGCACAATCAGTACATCACAACCTCCAGCAGGATTAGCGTACTGCACTAAAGTTTTACCCACTATAGTTTAGGCTGTGATGCTTTTAGAAGGATAGGCGTTTTGGGATCTAGGCTTATTTTGTGAAGCCATCAGGATTCCCCCACTTATCCTGTTCGCCAAACTATTTAATGGATGTTCATATTTACCCTGTTTGAAACTACATTCAAACTGTTCCCTTGATTTCACACGTCCATATTCTCCCAGTCGGTATATCACGTGACCTGACATTCATGGCTGTCCGTCCGACACAACCTTTAGTGATATGATAAATCAATAGCTACAACACATCGAGCGGTGGGACCAAGAATTTGCTGTGCACATCAGCACATTGGAAGTGCATGTGTGCAAAAACTAACATATGGACATGAGTGCTGATATCCCAGTTTTCACAGCCAAGAACGTTACGATTGTGTGCCGCTCGGTGTTCTGACTGATGTGTCTGGTGATGTGTCTGTTTTAAGTCGGGAAGTGACCCTGTCCACTACCGGCTGTTTTCGTGCCGGTACACTAGATCACCATCCCCTTCTCTTTTTCCGGTTCACCCTCATTCTCTCAACTGTCACAATTTTACTGCGCACCAGATCATAAATACAAGTTAACATTGTTTACGGACACTCGCTTATCAGGGCTATCTCTGAAGAGAAGACAGCATAGGGAAATGGGGGGCCTCTGGCCCATTCTCTGGCTGGACTTTAGAATCTTCCTGGCTGATGTGGAGTGCTTTTCAGAGAGTGACCTGTTTCAAGCTGAAACGGCATTAACCGTGCATCAAATTCAGTGAGCGGGGTTGATAAAATTCAGAAACTTTAATTAAAATGGGAAAATCAAAGGTCACGGTTATCGAGTGGTCGGCGTTAGATACCGAGAGAGAGAGAGCGCTCGTCTCAGTGAGCTAGTGAACGATATGACTGACTTGGTCTGATATTTCACTTGGTTAACCGCACAGAAATGTACTGCCGCCCAACGGGGACAAGCATGATGGGAGTTCAATGAAACGAACGGACTTAGACCGAGAAAACAGCTCGTTTTCAAACTCAAAGTCTGTTGTACTGGCTTATCCAGAACTCAAAAATGCTTTAGTCTTAACAGAAAAAGCAGAAGCTACCATTAGCAACTCTGAATCAATGTTCAGCTACGATAGAATACACGAGGCCTCGATGTGTTGGCCTAAACCGCACGAATTAGTTGTGGAAAATCCAACGCTATTTTATACTGTGTAGCATGAAATTTGAAGATATGAAGGCGACTTACGTAATTCTCTAACTTTCCGAGCTCTAAACAACACTGTACAAACTGCTGATCGCCAGCTTTTATAAGTCCATCTGTTATGCACCCTTATTGTTTGATTACCTCGTGTTTGAGCATTCGTTTGTTAACAATTGCACACTACCACCCCTTTGCGCTTATTAACTTTCTGATGGATTGCCTGAAAAGTCTGCGGGCTTTTCGAAGCTTGTCCCGACGTGGTCATCTGCTGCACGCGTCTCACAGTCACGTGAGACGCAAAGCCATACTATGTATTTGAAATCGATCCGAAAAATTCCACTGGTGATCTCATACATAAGAACAGATTCTCAAAGTGCATTTTACTGTTGTCCAGTGAGCTATCTACTTCTTCGTGGGGATACCTCACGGAAAACTTTCAAGTCAGTTCTACTGCCTGATGGACATCAGGCACATAAGGAATCAGCCTTGACTTTTTTCTTCAAGACTTTCCTTCAAACCCCAAGCTGACCAGTTGTGATGGCACTACCGTATGAGTTCTATTTGTTTTCGGTGCGTTCGTGCACTACCCGACAACAAACGCATAAAGCTGAAATTTTGTACAAGCATACAAGCATTTCAGAATGAAAGGCTCAGCTATACAGCTTAAGAGACACAGATTGCCACCAAAAGAGGCCTCACAGTCATCCAGTTATCCTTGCATATCCATCGGAAGGCTGTAAGAATCCAGACAGATCATTTAAACGATTTTATTCACACATTCTGTAAACGATACCAGCAAGTCCCAACATGAAAAGGCTAAGTAACACAATGTTCCGGTAGAATCCACCTTTGCTAATCCGTCAGACTTGGAATGGGGGTTCCATCGGTCACATTCACTTGGCTTTCAAGTGTGCGGTCAGCTGTTGGCTGGACGCTACTAAACTGCAGATCTTTCTTAGTCCAGAGCCGTGGAAACACTCAGGATGCTGTGTTAGGCTCACATCCTTGGGCTTGGTAATGCCGGTAGAAAAAGGCGTGACGAAGCCGTGTTGTGGGCTCAGCTGGAATGTCACAGCATGTGCAATGGCGAAAACGGCATAGGACTTGGCAGAAGCTTTGGAACTTGCAATCAGTATCCCCATTGCTGATCATCCAGTCACTCTACGGGCAAAAACAGTACTCTCCGAATACAAAGGTTCCCTAGAATTCGCGTTACACCATCTTAGTTTCCTAGTTTTCTACTTTGGATTCATCCACATCCTCATGCCAATTAATCAGTGGTTTCTAAAGAATTCGAAACGTCCACAGAGATGCAATGCTGAATTTCCGATATGAATTTACACGCGGGTCAAACAGTTCTGGATATCAAAAGGTTCAATTTTGTCGGGACATTATGGACTTATGTCTCGAAATTTTAGGCCATGCAGCGACCAAACAGATATTATCACCTGATGGTACATCTCGTGATGAACTCCCAACGGCCTTTTGCTCACACAGTTCAGATGTTTCTCGGCAGACTGCGCTTCAGGATAACACATACTTGTTACTATTTTGATTATTGTTCGGTGGTACACTAGGCTTACACTTATAAACAACGCCATTGCATAAACCCGACTTCAGTATGTCTAACACCGGAACCACGACATGATTTACAACCATAATACATACTCTGCATTTTTATAAGTGTGCTATCTGTTTTCACAGGGCCATCAGAAAGAAGCTGAAAGTACATAAAGAGGATATATAAAGAAATTGTGATGAGTCGAATAGTAGCAAATATGGGACTGTATGTGACTGAAATCAGCAACCTGTTAGATTTCCGTAAAACCATCAGGCCTAGAAAGTGAGTCGACACATGCGTTGAACTATGAAAAGTGTAGAGGGCGCAGACTCAGGATAGCTCTTCTGTATGAAGTCATCATTATGTTATTTCCAATTGATTACAGGTCTAGAGTACAAATTCACTGAAGCCAAAGGGCATTCCGGCCCCACACAGTAAGGTTAGAGTCACCGTGACCATCGAAAGTGGTTACAGGCAGGTGCTTCAAGCCCGCAGGCATCTGCCACAGGAGCGAGCGCGAATTATTGCAGTCGATCGGACACAGTCCCACCCAGTGTGTTATGGATGTAATTTCCAGACCTGATGATGATACAGGAACTAGGTTCAGGCTGAATTATATTGTCGGATTCCTCTCCACCTTACTTGTCAATGCGACAACTGTTTCATAGCTCTGGTAAAGCGAATCACTAACTCGTCGTAGTTTGATGAAAATCTCAGTCCCGACCAAGACTGCTAGAAGGTTATTACTGACATGCTCCGGAGCTTGAAATTCTCCGTCGAAAACTCTGTGCACCTTTTACATTGCAGGTGAAAACAAGCGGACAATAGGACGATTGACATTCACCTGTAGATGGTAAACTGGTGGACCACATAGACAGGATTCCGAACACGGTGAAGGTAGCCATAACTGGTTTGACTTAGTATATTTTCATCTTTGGACCACTATGCCAACTGTAATACGCCGGGCATAGCCTAGCCGAGACATACATTTGTTCTCTCATGATGTAGACCAAACAAACAGGATTTACCTGGAATAAACTTTGACGAAACGGAGTGTACTTGTTTGGCTTCACAAATAATTGGATGGAATTTAAGGGTGAAACCATCTAGTCTACTTCTCGACGTAGTTCAAAGGAACGCCTTCAGTAATTTGGAATGTATCACTTTCTAGATAAACTAGATAACGTGTGAGGCCTCTAGAACCGCTGTTTCGGTATCTCTCAAGTCGTTCTGGTCACATTTGACAGAAAGGCGAATCCGAGATGATTTACCGAAGTAGTGCGCTTGAGTATCTGAAGCTGGCTATTTGAAACAAAGTGAAGAAAAGGGACTTGATCCTTTTTGTCCATCACTCTCTTAAAAATGATTTAAGGAGTGTACCTTCGTGTCAACACTTCTTGAAACGTACCTAGCAGAAACCGCAGCTATGTGTATTTTTTAGTCGTTGGTCCCTTTTATCTGGGGTTTAACATGCTTTTAGAGTTGAGCGGCAAACCATTACTTACTTCAAGTTCTGCCACCTACTTAATGAGTGGTCTGAAAATATGTTGATTGCATTGAAGTGCGTTCAGCTTACACATGTGATTTCCTAAAAGAAAACAAGTGAAGCACCGTAAGTTTTATTCGTCTATAGTACTGCACACACTTGGTTGATTACCTTCATTAGCTTTTGATGGGTAAAGTCTATTAACTCAGCTGAAAGGTTGCACTTTATCTTGGGGGCAAAAAAAAATCGTTTCTCATGGTGTGACACGGTGGAGGTGATTTAGCAGCCGAGCACCCGAACGGTTATGTAATAATTCAGCTCACCATGACTTCGAGATGCTCTTAGCCTTGACCAAGGACCCCAGGCCAGAAGCCGTTGAGCCCACACTTCACACTGTGTCCCACAATTTACTACAATGTAGACAACAAACCACGCAGCGTTCCTGTAAACGGAACGGCGACTAAACTCACTATTCAGTGTTAAAACTACGCACCGTAGGTAAACAACAGAGGTATACTTCACGTTCAAATATTCCAGTCCGGGTGGTTTATCAGATGACAGTAGAACTGTTCACCGAACTTGGAAATTGGCTTGCAAACATTTCGTCTCCAGTCGAGGAGACATCGTCAGTGCGCAGTTGAGTGGGTGCTTCCTCCGTGCCTAGCTGCGTTTATATAGTTTTTTAAGAGTGTCTAATACCCTTTCACGTAATTGGCTAGTAGGCATATGCCTTATGTTTCATTGTTATTGGACTGACCGAGAATTTTGTTGCGTTGTGGTCCGTATGCCTCTTATTCCATGTAATCGATGTAACTGATGCACATCAATATAGCGAAAGCTCTATTGAACGACACGACTACCATCACCGCATCGAGACTGACCAAAGGAAAAATCTTACGGACAAAATCAAAAGAAAACTGAAAAAAACCAAGAGGTTCAAAGGATCACAATAGAAGAGTACTGGAAAATGAGAGCTCAGGATGCGGCCATTCCCCGCTTCTACAGACTCTCGAAAGTACGTAATGAGACAACACCGCTACGACCAGTCGCATCGCTCCAACCTACAACCCGTCAAAACTGTGGAGGAGGTTCAAATATCTCATCAGTGGGTCACAACACTCAGCCAATCACGCAGGACAATTCTTGGAGTAACTTAAAAATATAAACATCGAAGAGGATGAAATAATGGTTTCTTTTTGTGTAAACTCACTTTTTACATCGGTTGACCTGAACACCACCAAGATAACTGTCGCCGAACTACTTTACAGACATGGCAAACCAAATGGAACGCTAGAAAAAAAAATCCCAGTGAATTGCTCAGCCTGTGACTGACCACATACTCTGAGTCCAGTGGCGACTACTACGAACAATTACGATGGGATCTCTGATTTCTGGATTCATTGCGAAAGTTGTAGTGCAATAACTGGAGCGAGTTGCAGTTCCGGACATAAACCCCAAGATATGGATCCGTTACGTAGACGACGGCTTTGTCATCATCAAAAGGACTGAACTTGAAAAAAACAAGTCAATTAATAAACAGCGTTTTTCATGATATTCAATTCCCAATAGAAGAAGAAACGTATGGAAAACTGGTATTCCTGGACGTCCTCATCATGAGGTTACCAAACGGACAACTGCAGACGGAAGTCTACAGGAAGGCAACGCATACAGACCGAATTCTCAGCTACCACAGCAATCACCGGGACTGTCACAAGCAAAGCTGCATACCCCCAAGAATGGATCCGTTACGTAGACGACGGCTTTGTCATCATCAAAAGGACTGAACTTGAAAAAAACAAGTCAATTAATAAACAGCGTTTTTCATGATATTCAATTCCCAATAGAAGAAGAAACGTATGGAAAACTGGTATTCCTGGACGTCCTCATCATGAGGTTACCAAACGGACAACTGCAGACGGAAGTCTACAGGAAGGCAACGCATACAGACCGAATTCTCAGCTACCACAGCAATCACCGGGACTGTCACAAGCAAAGCTGCATCCGGACCCTTTTCAAGTGTATTGAGACGCACTGCAACACCAAGGAGTCAAATGTCAGGAAGGAAAAAACGCTAGTACAGAGCTTTCCAGAGAAATGGATTTCGTCTGGCGGACTCTGAGGAAACCCAACTTGACTAACCCTACAGCACAAGGAGAAGGCAAACGCATCACAATTCCATACATCAGGAATAGTTCGGAAATGACAGCATGCTTGTACGACAGCACACCCCAACAGTGTCCCACAAACCTGCAAACACCCTACGGAGAACACTATCGAACTCAAAGGGACGATTGAACATAATGTTGAGGACCAACGTCGCGTATAATATTCAGTGCTGAAATTGTGACAAACACTACGTATGGCAAACAGGAGGGAAGTTCTCTACCAAACCTGCAACCAAAAGGCACGACCAATTTTCGCTCGTCTCCGTACACGAAGATCAAGATGGACACAAATTCAACAGCAGCACGGTTCGCATATTGGCTCAAGCGAGAACACAGAAAGAACGAGAATTCATAGAAGCATGGAACTCCGCTGAAAAAGTCGTCAACAAACACATCGAAATCGATCCAGTCTATCGGGTGCTACGGAACTACAGAACACAGAGGCGGACAAACTGAAAACAGTCAGGCAAGGAAAGTACCAAAAATAGAAGCCACTGTTACAATCAACCAGATTAAAGGAAGGAAGGCCACAACGCAAGACAAACCGGGAAAGGACCAACTGCAAACAGACCTGAAGCACCCCAAAGCAGCCAAGCAATAAACCAATGGAATAAGAGGTATACAGGCCACAACGCAGCAAAATTCACGGTCGGTCCAGTAACAATGCAACATAAGGTACATACCAACTAGCTAGTCACATGACAGGATATTAGATACTCTTAAAAACTATATAAACGCAGCTAGGCACGGAGGAAGTACCCACTCAACTGCGCACTGACGATGTCTCGACTGGGAATGAAATGTTTGCAAGCCGATTGCCAAGTTCGGTAAACGGATCAACTGCCATCTGATCAGCCACCAGTAAACGCACCCGGGCTACCCATATTTCGACAAACTGACAATAAACCAGTTCACCTAAGTCAAAATGTACGGTGATATTGCAGGTAATATTGGTCTTCGTGTATATATGGGAAAGGATGTTCATAAGAAGTAGAAGTGGGGCTGAAATCACCGATATTATCAGGTCCATTTCAAAGAGTTTGGCATTCAACTTACCAGTTATCTGGTAATGCTTGTGGCACTAAATATAAATGAAAAAGTCTATGAGCTGCAATGCAGTTTCAGCACCTAACTGTCATGCCTTCTCCAAAGAAGCATGAGGGTTGAGAAACCGTGAAGGCACCCAAGCCCGGACAGCAGCAGTTGATATACCTGATAGATTGCAGTTTAGGCATAAGGTTTATCGTGGGTGGTAAACACTAAACTGTGGTTTGATGTTAATAATAAACAGCCATTTCCAAAAGGGTGACAAGGTAGATGAGAGAGAGTTGGACGTTGTAGCACTGACGTCCATAAAAATTGTAGATGTGTGAATGTACACTGATAGATGCAAAGTCCCCAAATATCTTTTACTAGTTTGCCTTCCACTTTTTAATATTAGAATTAACTGTTGCATAGAAGCGCGGTGCACTGACAGGACTGAGTCGGAATTCTCCCTAAACAGGTGAAACGGAGGAGGAATTTGTTGTATACGCTTCCTTCAAAAGCTTTTGTTTGCACTTGACCCCCGTCAGCAACACATCCGGGCGACGCTTGCAGTTCGTGACCTACTCGTGACTACCTCCATTCGCTACGACATCGAAAAGGGGTTCAGTCATTCGAGCTGATTGCGAGTTCTGAAGTGATGCTGAATGAGGCCCAGACTATGTCAGCAGCGTCCTTGATGAGTGTTGTTGATTGGCCTCTTTAGGCGCTGACCATCTGTGACCTCACATCAGTTTCGGTGATGAGACATGCAATCAGTGTTTTGCCTGCGTGGCTAATGAGATGGGAGCTTTTTTGTTCGTAACTTCAATGCAGACTTTCTCCACAATATGCTAGGAAGTTAGACTTTATTACCTGGGTGGCTTAAAGTAAGATATCAACGAACAAGACAGAGAAAATTACTGGGTAGAAACACCTTATCAGACCGAAACTAATCAAGGAGGTCAACACGCAATGCAGGAAACTTTGCCCATTTTCA
The DNA here is from genome assembly GCF_000715545.1 of Opisthorchis viverrini. Lineage (NCBI taxonomy): Eukaryota > Metazoa > Platyhelminthes > Trematoda > Opisthorchiida > Opisthorchiidae > Opisthorchis > Opisthorchis viverrini. Next base: position 32,977 of record NW_008751854.1, on the reverse strand, counting down.
GGCATGTGAGTACTAGTGCGCGGTTGAGCAATCTGTAGAATTCGCGTCCACATCAATCTGTTTTGAGCAGTCCTCTCATGACACAATTATTCTCGTGAGCCACACCAAAGGAGGGCAGCACTGAACTTCAATATCGCTCTTATTAGGGACCATCAGTAGTGTATCTTCTTGGCTGTACCCGATACGTATTCGGATCCCTGACATGTGAGGTCAGCGTGTTACCCTTACTCCACTCGCATACGCTGGGCGTACTGGAATTGTCACGTCTGAACAGGGGATAGTGTTTACGCTTGAGCGATGTGATTGGTTGTTGCGAAGCTTGACGACCCAGTAGATGTTCTCGTTCCGTTAACCAAGTGACTTGTCTTTTATGAACATTTGATTCCATCTGGTCCACAACACCATTACCGCTGACTTTTTTGACCGTGGAAAGTGCACAACATTGCTGAAAACAACATGGCTAGTCACTTATACTAAGGTGGACTCAGTATAACACTCGGGTCTTTCTGACCACCGGGAACAGGTCCAAAACCGATCAATAATGCCTGTCTCGAGGGACGCCAGCTGGCCATAGATTGCATTCTCAGAAATGAAACGATGATTGAAATTCAGCTGTATCTTGTGTTACTTAGATGTCTTGCGAATGACAATTTGACCCTGCTTTCGATCCGAGTTTTGCTGGGGTCAGATGATATGTTAAGAAGTGTTACTGATATGTGGCTCTTTGCTCTCGTCTCAAGTCCTCTGTAAGCACTAGCGATTTATGGGTAATCGCAACCGTAGGAGAATGGGCATGTTTTGTGGCTAGTGGATAAAACTGACGTTGAAGGGGGATATTAGCTGCACAATGCTCTTAGCTGCAAAACCTTCCCGGGTGGAATAAAACTTTTTGCGCCTAAATGTTGCATTGTGGCTCAAACAACAGTCCATTCCAATCTACTTTCATATTTTTGCAGGTCATCAAATTTCTTTGTCCACTGAAGCAAACACACCTTTGGTGGAATAATTTCCTAGCATTGCTCAGACCCCGGGATGCCTAGATGGGACTCCAAAGCTTGGGCTGGTACTCTGAACCCAATTGCCTCTCTGCTTTAGTCCATCAGGGACATGTCGGGGCTTTCGAAAATTCAACTCCATTGTGCACTGATGTTGACACTCTGGCCAGTTGCAGTAACCTAGCCCGCGCACATTCCCCCGCATTCATTTGTGCTGCACGTAGCTCCTATCTAAAGACGTCTGATCAATATTCTAAGGGACGCCTATATAAACATATTTTTTCGCCACCGTGATTTCACCTTTAGGTGTGTCACTCAAGATGAGGTGTGTTTTTGATGAGAAAGTAGCAATAGTTGATTGACTGCAGTTCACTTTTCCTCCGTGATTGTATCTGTGATAAAAATCTGTCCAGCTCTGTGGAATAACCTGAGAACTAACACTCACTGGACACATGCTCGTAAAGATCAGCTGCTTTCTTGTCCGTGTTAGTCTTTCCTATGCAAAACTAGTCATAGTCTCGTCGTTTTTTCTGATAAACAAGACGTCCAAAGGAGAACGTTTACAGTCCACTAGAAGGTGACATGAATTTGACGTCTTAGTGAAGAACGTTAGGAACGAAGAACCGATGTTCAGCTTATCTCTCACTGTAGGCGATTGGTGAGGTATTACTTTGAGATTCTCATGTAAACACACTTTTAGTGCACCAGATTCTGCCAGATTCTGTCAGAGGTTTTTCAGTTAGGGTTGGTTCCGAAGGAAATATGTGCGAGCCTCAGGTACCTGAAAGCTGCAATCGCTCAGATGACCACCATGCAGGCATTCATGATAATGTTTCGAAATCAGGATCCTAGGTAGCTGGCTAAAAGAACGATGCTCGTGCTTGGTTCGGTCGTCCGGGTGTCACACAGAGGTTTCAAATCCACGAGCTGTGTTTAACTTTAGATGAATTATTGTGACCTGTGTGTGTAGCTCCTGGAGGCCCTTTGCTGACATTGTGTTGGATTCACTCGGTTCAAGAAAATCTTTCTGCCACTCGGGAGGTGGCTTGTTCAAAAGGACATCACTTAACTTGAAACGTGAACTTCTTTTAAAACGCAGAGTGAGCCCAAAACGAATCCAATGGACTCTCGAACACAAACAACAGACTTAGATTAGTGAGATTCCTCGGTAAAAGGGGTTTGAGTGAGATATCACGGAGGTGATTCAATGAGAACAGAAGCCTGTTGTGTTGTGCTGTGGCCGAGCTATTGATTACGCCTGCGCTGAGCCTGCCAGACTACGCGATAGGGAGAAGACAGAGAACTGCGGACACGGCTGTATTGCCAGGACAAAAACGTACAGAGCCTCTGCGTAAATATATAGGATGACTAAACGACCAAATATGGTCGTTCACTTGTTCGCTCCATACAGCCAATGGTGATGTTCCGGTCGTGAACAATCTCAGGCCCACTACGCTGGTCGTGTGCTGCTAGGCCGTGCTTGGTGGGAGCCGCCGGCTCACCTGTTTCCGGACGTGTCGAACCGATGGTGACCTTGGGGATGCGTCACTCTCTGCACATGTGCTCTTTCTTCTGTCTGGGGGCGCCCTGACAAGGCCTGAATGAAAGCTCCATGGAAAGTAGCACACTGATTACTGGATGGATACTTTTTCGGATTTACCAGCCCCAGTGATTCGGACTATTGTTCACATGAATTTTTATGGCAAACGGCTTTTGCACCGTCCTAATTTTGCTCAGACCACTTTTAAAATTTGTTATGCTACTATATACTGTAAGTAGTGCAAAATTTATATTCTCAGCCTATTGCTTGGACAGCGTGTGGAGGGACACAACAGCTAGTATCATTCCTACTTAGATAAAGGAGTCTGTCGTATGCTTGTTTGGTAGTGATCTTCTAATGACTCTCCACAATCCCTTCACAATAAGTTCCTACCCTGTAATGTTCGGAAACCAATCCCCCGGGGAACAAGGTGGAGCTTATTAACGATGAGAAAAGCTCAGTATTCACACGTTTTCTGTCTTAGTGGCGGTTTTGTTACGATACTATTTATTGTCCACGAGAAGAAGTTTGATTTTTTCATACTTCCAAGGGATTAAACCATGGTCCGAAAATTTATTGACGCATGTTTGATTGTGGAAGGTAGGTCTGAGTTTGGTGCGTATTTTGAAGTCTTGCTGGATCACGCATGACGCCGGATGTGCTCGTCATAATCGGGTTGCAAGGGAATTCGCAAAACGTCTCCGTCAACCGGGATACACCGTCTTCGAGGATTTGAAAAACCTACTTTGACGTTCTTCATCAAACCTGACCTAATCACTGTTCGGGATCGCTGAACAACTGCAATCGACGTCAGCATAGTCTCGGATGGGCGAGGAGTGACTGTGTGGAATGAGGAGAAGCAAAAGTATGGTGGTGATGAATATTCCCTCGCCATAATCTTAACGCTTCGTACAATTGGTTGTGATGTCGACTTTTTGGTCCACCAACCGATGATCGTCTTTTATCGAGGGATCTGCTTCCCTCAATCCGCCAAGGCTGTCATTGGACTGGGACTTCCTAAGGTCGCAGTCAACCAACCACGCGTGACACATGGCATTGAGTGCACAGTTTTGCCATTTAATCTCACACCAGACCCAGCATGACGGACACTTTGTGCCTGATGTGAGAGTCTTGATTGTCCTGGAGCTTACCACGCCTTGAAGAGCATTCAATACTGTTTGCCCTTTCGTCGGTGGTTGGCCTTTAGTGGCGTGTTTCCACATCAAAATATTTACATACGTTGGGACTCATCTCATCTTATTGGAACTGTTGACGGCATGAATTCGAGTGAGAGGTTTCTCTCTTCTATTTCATTTTCTCCTGTTACACTTTCGCATTCGTCGCTTGCATTAACTTTATTGTTTGTGACAATGCTCTTCAAAAACAAATGATAAAGTATCTTGTTTGACAATAGCACATCCGCCTGTTACATATTGTGAACCCTGTGATGATTGTAAACCTCAACCTTTTATACACTATGACAACTCAACTCATCTAATCACTGAAGAAACGGGGCGAATTCTTTGTATGGCATAACTGTTGTGCATACGGTGTCACTACCTTGTTAGGCGCGAAATGAACTTGAAGTTTGCACGCAAGCAAGTGTACGGATGTAAGTGCTGCATTCTGTTGTTTTATTTCTGGGATACCTACAACATTTGAGTGGGTAAAAGTTGAGTTAGAATCTATTCTTCAAGGATTGTGAAATGGCTGAAGCCAAAAAGCCTTGCTCAGAATGGAAGATAATTCCGCTGTCTCTGTTGCTTCAGCATCAACCTTAGGGTTGCCTTATGATGAGGCTAGGACCTCATTGATTGACCTAACAGGTGACCTTACCACTGTTTAGGGCCTACCGCGCCAGATTGACTTCATTCAAAAGAGTCTGGCTGTGGCAACCGTGCGACAGACAGTTACCCGTCGCTATCCACAGAAGATCCAGCGTTGTGCAAATAAGCCTCGGAAGCCGTCGGAAACTGAATGACTGCAACGTGTTGACGTCAGTTCACCTGAATTGTTTTCGCAGGTGAGAGAAACAACCGTCCCATCCGGATTGACGACGACATCGCGAGAAAAGGTATCATTCGTAGGTGAAGGCAGGTCGGATGCAGATCCACTGGGCTGAAAAATGGTCGTACCAGAATTGATCGGCTTGTATGAGAACATAAACGAAATATGCTATTTGGGGTCCAGTATAATAAGGAACGTAATAAACTGAGGATATTCTGTTGGACAAAAACAGAATAATTATTCAGTCAAGAAGCTGTTGAAAATAGGACAACGAAATGGGGAAATGAAGTTTGCTGAGCACTGTGCCAGTAAACGGCTAATATTTTCCAACAGTGGTCGAAGCTATTGTGGGAGGACATAAATCTTCCCCATCAAATCACACAAAGTTTAAAACGGGAAATATGATTGTGTGCGAACGTCTTCGCCTTAGCTGTGGAGTTGTGCACCATTGGAATTCACTTATATCGAATGGACTTGAGGCGGCTAGCTTCACTACCTTGTATTTCCTCAAACTACTGAAATTCTTCTGAGTAGCAACACAAGCCTCGTCGTCAGCATCATTATGCTGTCATCAGGCCAGAAAATCACTGCAGTCTACTTGAACTTGACTGACAGTGTGAATTTAGGTAAACGTAGATATATTAAAATCTAAAGAATAGATTGTGATCTACTGCACTTTCTGTGTTTTTTTGTCATCCTCCAAGGGATGCCGTTAACGATTATGCAAACCGAATTACATCGGCGAAACACTAAAGTAGCTATGTCGTCGTGCGCTCTCAGATTTTAGCGGTCGAATTATTATACAGTCTATCTTATCTACAAACCGGGTTCATGTTAAATACTACCTGTCAGAGGGTATACTGGAGGAATAATCTTTGATGTACCGTTTCAAACACAACTGGATCTCTTTTATTCAACGGGTAACCCTGTTTTATCAGTTCTAAAAATATTTCAGTGAGCACTTGCCGTACCGTAGCTCACCTCGGAAATGGAGAAATGCTGGTGACGGAAGGCCACACTGCGTTTACTAAGCTAATCACAGTGACGAACACAGTATTAGATGTTCAATACCGAACTTGCATTTACCTACTCGCCGGTGAAGAGGAAGTGTGGAAAACGCAGGCAATCATTGAATATGGGCTGTTTGTGAGGCAAGCAAACAACTTTGTATTATGTAGAACGGCAGGAGGATCTAGGCTGGTCATTGAATTATGGCCCTGAGGTCTTCAACGTTGGGATATGCATATCTAACTATTGCCGCAATGTTGGAAAGCTATGTGGCTTGAAGAAAGTTCGTCGACTGACGCAGCAACCCTTCATTTTGTGATGTGATATCGATCAAGTAAGGAGGTCAGCCAAATAGTCCGTGAATGTCACTCCTAGGACTGAGCGTTTCACTTATGTTGTGTGCTGCACATTCCCGCCCATGGTCTACTAAATTAGCTCCACTTTCCGAGGACAATCTTTTGATACACAAGATCATGTGAATTTTTGACAAGTATTTGGTAGCTAGTGTAGTCGCTTGTGTACGACTAGGGTCAACTCAGAACTTTCGCCGTATGCTACAAATTCGTCCATTGGAATTCACACATACTGTCTACAGTAAGTCGTTCGCATCGGTCAATTAATATATCCAAAACCAGTAAGAGTTCCCATAATTTTACTAAGCTAAATTGAATGAATAACATCCTAGGGTTAGAGGCCAATTCAAGACAAGCTCGTACCACTGCTCAAAGCCGAAGCATATGCATCGCAGATTCGACATTTCTTTATCTCTTTCACCACAGCATTTACATAGCATACAAAAAGTTCAAATTTTGCTACTTGTATGGTCACTTCATGTAGTATGCCGCTATCAAATGAGAAGCACCTGATTGTTGTTCACACCACAGCGTTTACATAGCATACAAAGAGTTCAAATTTTGCTACTTTTATGGTCACTTTATGTAGTATGCCGCTATCAAATGAGAAGCAGCGCATCCTAGTTTCAGAAGCATACAGTACACAAATGGCCCATACGGTTCATGCTACGATTTTACGACTGAGGATTAGGTTAAACTTCTATGAAAAGATGCAGAATTAGGATGTTTCCATGCCGTAAAAACCCGGTTTTCCTGAATTGGAGTTGGTTGAAGGCTGGTCAGTGTTATGGTGAAGGTGGAGGTAAGCGCCGGTACTGATGTAACGAATCCCAAGTCAAGGTGAAGCAAAATAGTTTGATTTTAAAGGTTTATGAAACTGGCGGTCACAACGTTAGCACGGTGCAAGCAAGCGGTGAAAATGCGCTATACTATTCACTAAACTAAGATATGGGTGAAAGCATGATTATAACTGTTTTACTATCGATGCACGTCCATCAATACTAAAAACGAAAAGAAAGGGAAACTGATAATTTTGTAAAATCAATTTGTCAGTCAACTTATGTATAATTTGAGTTCAGCTAGAACTGATTAAAGGAAAACGCCTAACTTATGAGCTACGGAAAGAGTAAAACTGTACGTGGACTGTCGAAGAGTTTTCAGCAAACTCATGAGCCTGAAGTACCTTCCAATAAACAGTAAGCTGCTGGTGGGTTGTACAAATAGGCTTTAACAGAGGGTGAAGTTATGCTGAATATGATTGGAGAGGAGTTGTTTGAAACATTTGAAAGCAATGACTTTGTGTGCAGTGACCGACAAGGTTTAAAGGAAAACGCCTAACTTATGAGCTACGGAAAGAGTAAAACTGTACGTGGACTGTCGAAGAGTTTTCAGCAAACCTCATGAGCCGAAGTACCTTCCAATAAACAGTAAGCTGCTGGTGGGTTGTACAAATAGGCTTTAACAGAGGGTGAAGTTATGCTGAATATGATTGGAGAGGAGTTGTTTGAAACATTTGAAAGCAATGACTTTGTGTGCAGTGACCGACAAGGTCGCCCAACTGGAAAATATCGTCATAAGTGTCTCGCAACGTGATAAACCGGCGGTGTCCAGGAAGACTACGACATCAAACGGGAGGCATGGGAATGCTTCTGGACACTTGAACATCTCTGACTGTGGGGATATAAGGCTGCAATGTCAGAAGCGGAATAGGACTTAGCTGGGACACAAAACGAAATATGAGATTCGATAGACCGAAGACCCTAGTTACAGGAAACTACTACTATGCGAAATCAAAGGAGCCGTTGGGAATACGAAGACTTCTAATGGCGACCTAGCAGATGAGAGTTGCGGGAAGGCTGGTGCGCTAACTTGTTACCATGAGACGGTATATTGGGCAGACTGATGAACTGAGCACATGATTACTGCTATCAGCATGACGATGGGCAGGCACGTATGGTGCTCCAACGTTTGTTCATAACCGTGGTTGCAGACTCCAACGCCATTCATTCGTCCTGTAGCAGATAGGATTGCGGCTGGTTGCATCGCTGTTTAACGGATCTCATTAAAGAAGGGTTGCCAGAAAGCTTATTGCAATCAAATCGCCCAGCTCAGCGAACAAGAAAAGTAACAGCATTTTGTTTCCCGGAAGAGCCGATCACCGTGACAGTTGATAGTTGCGCGAGAGTGGCCATGTTACCAGGTTCTTCTGATGGGTGATGATAGTTGTTTTTCTGGATAACCAGGTTGCCGAAAAATACCAATCTCAGCGAAAATTGACCACACATTCTTGAAACGCGGGGATAATTTGAAATATGGTATCAACAACACTTCGCACACGTGAAGTGTGCGATTCGGTACAAATATGATGACTTCTGGGGCAAACTACTTACTCAGATGTATGCCAGTAGGTTGGCGAACAACGACGCAAGTTCAGACATCGAGGTTAACATTCTCTTCGCCAATGCCTTCGGGAAACTGTCAGTTCCTGGATAACGAAAAGGTAACGTGTAATGCTTAAATGAGCAATACCAATGGTGAAAGCATGCTCTAGTTGTGGGAAACATATGTGTATTTCTCGTGTGGCTTACTTATACAACAACAAACAGCCTATCACACAAAGCTTATCAGGATTTAAATCCTTTTGCAAAAATTATAGGAAGATTGCATCCAGCTGATAGGTAGATACACTTTCGGGGTTATCATACTTTGCACTCGTCAGGCAGAGCTGGTCATCGGAAGCTGAAGTCCTACCTACCATGCCGAATCTCAGTTAAAAGGCCAAGTATTTCGTTTGCTGAATACTTCGATATTTATTTCGATAAGCTCACCCTGTAAGCTTTCAAAACAAAACCGAAAAGCCACCCAATGCATGGGTTTACGTGATGCCTAGTTTAATGGGACTTGTAATGTACAAATAATGTTCCGAATCTGCTCAACCAATTTTCATCAGTTTCAAGTGAGGTCATCAAAGCACTGGGCTAGACATGGGGGCACCTGACCTGCAAAATCTTTGCTCATGCGATCCATGCATGCAAAGTGCATCCAAGTGCAAAGTGTACAGAACCATCTCGAAGTTAGATACTGTAGCCATGCCTTCATCATCATCATCATCATCATCATCATCATCATCATCATCATCATCATCATCATCATCATCATCATCATCATCATCATCGACAGCATCATCATCATCATTATCATCATCATCATCATCATCATCATCATCATCATCATCATCATCATCATCATCATCAT
>NW_008751854.1:0-12736 GCF_000715545.1 Opisthorchis viverrini | reverse complement strand
TTCGGGTTTACATCAGATTCACAGGATTACCTGCAGTAGCACATCCGGCTCCGTGCAATTCGTTTGTTTTGCAATGAGTAGGAGCTCGGCGGCCTCATTCTAATAAGTCGATTGGTATCGAATGCCACTTAACAACTACTCTTCTGTTGACGCACAAACAAGCGTGCAGTATTGACGGTTAGTAAACTATCCTCAGCTTCAAGGCCGCTACTTCACTGAAAGTAGCCAGACAGCTGTTAACACGGTAATCGAACCGCGAGTGCGAATGTGCAGCAAGCTCGATGACTTAGGTTCCTCCGACGACAGTTGGTTAAGGAGTGACTTGGTTAACCAAGATGAAACACTGCTAGAAAGGCGAACTGGCATTAATGGCATCACTGGGATTTTTGTAAACGGATATGTACCTAAAAGTGCTTCCTTCTACTTTGAGAATGACTGCATGGCCCGGATGACTGATATTCGTAGCTTCCATGGATTCATACGCTGATGCTCAACAGCAGGTGACTTACTCGGTTCGGCTTCAGTCGGACAGACTGTAAGAAAATACAAAAGTATTGGATCAGTTCTAATGCCGCATAGGAAAGTGAAAGCTGCTTAACAAATGCTTAGCCTACAGCAGTCGAGTGTGCGAAAGTGAGATGCGAAAGTACGACATGTGTGCCAAATGCTTAGTGATGGGTACACACTGATACGTAAGCACAGGGCTTCAAGAAAATAGTGGAATGTTGGAGGAACAGCCTGTGCGACCACACGGAATCAGCTGTCAGGGCACGTCAGTTATATGACCTTGACTTCGATGCGGAACATCGCAAATGTGCGGAAAAAAGTCCACCTGCACATTCACATCGCCCTGAGCGAACTATGGGATGCCCGTTAACAAAATAAGCCCCAGGTTTTTGCGTGCTTACGAAGACCTTAGATTGATACTAGCGTCAATCTTTGAATAAGGCGATATTCTGGTTTGCTGAAATAAGTGGATAGCGATGGAGAATTATACAAAATTGATGTGCCTCGGTTTGAGATGACCATTACTACTGTTCGGCCTCATTCAGTCTCATAGGGTGAAAATGATATGTACTAAAGTCAGCGTGATTGAATACCACCTACATCTGTACAAGAATTTGACCATAATATCACGGATAATATCAACAAACCACACTGCGTTGAACTTCGGAATCCTTAAACAATCTTGGTGAGCAGTGACATCTTCACTGTTGGAAGAAGTGGTTCACTTCTAAGGTAGTTGTCCGTATGTGCTTTAAGCTACTTGTAAGCGACTTGTACTTGAAATTGCAGTGACTCGCAGATGTTATTACAGGCCGCTTTGTACTGGAAGCGGAGCGTCGAACAAGTAAATCTGTGATTCCTATGTGAACACACAACAGGCATGTTAAATGCTCCACGTACAGGCGTGTCTTCAACAGGCCAAGCACAGGCATTCCCATCCTACCCAATCGTCCAGCCAACTGTCTATGGCAAACTTTTTTCACCAAGGTGAAGTTTAATTCTGGACGGATTCAGGGAGTATCTGCAAGATGATCATCTATAGGATGAAGGTTAATGCTGTGACGCGCGCACGAATATAGGTTAATACAACAAAACTCAGTCATCCTGGTAAGGCATAACCGGGCACGACTGAAATTTGAAGTTTGTGGGTTGCATAATTAACTCGCATCTTACCTCCACTTTTTACGGTTTCTTAATAAACGATGTTATGTTGGCCACCGGTCAGTCCAACTATACCCTCACATTTGCTAATGAGGAATTCGTTTTTTTTCTGGGTGAATCTCTTGGCCACTTTACTTCATTTATCCGGAAAAACCAAGTTTTATGATGGGTCATTTACGGATAAGGTATTATTTTTGAAAACTTATGGTCCGTTATGAGTGTAGCAGAGGTGCACTCAGCCTGAGAACCATCTTGTGTACAGTAAGCTGATTAATTTGTTCCATGACACTGTAGTAAGCACTCACCACAATAAATAATGCAACAGACGTGTGACTCTCCACTTATTCAGGTTCGAATTCAGTTGATAGTGGAACAGAATTCTATGTTTACAGTTCTTCCACTTCGTGGAAGATTCGAACAAATTCGACATTCGACGCTGCATTTCGGGGGCTAAGGAAGCAAATGAACAACAATATTACCTGCTTGCTTCGTTTTATGTTTTTTGCTCAAGTGGTGATCCGATGGCAATGATGCACAACATACAGATCTGAATCTCAACAGTCCAGTACTGTTTGCAGTTACAAAACACCAAGCCTAATCGATGTTTGCACAGTTGTGAGTTCCAGCTGTGATCCTCGTGTCACTTTTATAATACTACATTCTATGGTTTGGATAAAGTGGAGTGTACAAAAATAGAAGGTAGAGCTTGGAGCTACAGCTTTTTCAAGAGTAGCTTCAAAAGTAACCTAGATTCAGAACCAAAACCTCCTTGGTTTGTGACCAATAAGCAGGTAGAATCCAAAAGTGAGGCAAAAGTTCCTGGGTCCCTACTCTCAACAAACGCACATTATCTGCGTGGCTGGTGACAGCGGATTGTAAAATACAGGCATGAAACTGTGTGGCTTCGGTGGGAGGGGGATAACTTTAGGTGCCATTTAAAAGCACACTTTAAAAACGGATAGTTAAATTGATTTTCCTGGCTTCGAGAATCAGTCGTGCAATCTTGGAATTACAAGCACTTTCAGCTATGAATACGCACCTAACACTACCACCTATTTCTTCACCTCGAACTGAAGACGAATGGGGGAACTAACCGTTTCTGCCTTTTAGGAGTTTTGAAATCCAAAAGAAATGGGCACATTTGATCGATTTATTTTGAAGTAACGCCATATTTTGTTTGTTTGAAGTGCACGGTTTTGTCATATAGTCAATTGGGAAGTATGAATAGTGTTTTGGATAAAATCTAGCGTTGGAAAGCCATTACTCCTCCATCTTTCCAATTAAATGACTTCCATAGCCGGAAAGTCACTGCGCACCTTTAGAATTTACCAAGTGGTGGAAAACTCTACACCAAAGGGTAGTAGCTCAGTACCTAAAAAGACCGCAGAACTTTTGTTTGCTCTGGAAGGTTGACACTGGAAGCTCGATCAATACACACCTACAATCTTTCTAGATGAGAATCTAAATCAGTAATATTCAGAAACACTCCTTCCCACTTTACTTTTCGACCTACCTATGTAACCTGACAATCTTCATGCGGCTCTTAATGAACTTCTGAGGGGACTTCCAGGAGAACACCCTCATGAATGTGCACCGTGTAGAGGAAAGTTGTGAAACTGAGCATGGTGAGACAAAAGTAAGTTTCAAGAAGAATTTGTTAGGGAAATCCTAACCTACAACCCGTAAGGTTTACGTTTCGAGTAAAAGTTTTCATTTCCTGGGAGATTTAACGCTGACATGTTGGATTATTTCTCAGGCCCTGAGAGACAGTTGCTTTGGTGCTGTTCAAACTTGTGAGAGTCAGACGGAGCTGTAGCTTGCAATGGGATCTCGAAAGTACCGGTCGTTGGAGTCCACATCAACGATAGGAAACTGTCAGGTGCGTCCACACAAAATCCCCTAATGCAATCTTACCCACGCTGGCTGTTTGCTCACGCCCATTGTTGGTAGTCGTTTCTGGGCGGGTGCTACTTACTGGTTGGCTATCTTTCAAGGTGGCCCGGAGTAGTTCTAGCAATCACGCTTATAAGTATAGGAACCGCGCCGCTTATGCAGAACTGTTTCAGACGCTAAGGGATATGTAATTATCTCACGATGGACAAGTGGACAACTGTCTACTCACCGGAATTGAGACAATATCGGATTGTGCGAAATGACATCATCTATAAAGTTCTCTACGATACCCACGATCCCATAACTTTTTATAACTTTTCTGTAAACTAATCTGTGTTGATCAGCAAAACAACTGGGTTGCGAGCAGTCTTATCCATACAGTACAATCCATAGTAAGGTCAACTGGGTCAACTGGTATCACAGCCACCACTACAAACACCACCGATATCGTTTATTTTTTAGGAAAGTTATCACAGTCACAAAGAGAAAAGTGCTATACGTGGAAACATATGCATGTGAATACTAAAATGGGGAAAACAGCCCAAAACACTTGTGACACCACTAGTCAAGTCGTTTGTGGTTTGTCATTCCAAATAAGTTTTTACAAAGGGATCAAGACATGAACAGAGATCCGAGAAGTTTTTTTCAAATCACAGTGGGCGCTAGCGTGGTAAAGAAAAGGAGGTCCTCTGTACAGGGTAAGATGTGAAAGAAGCTGGCAAGAAAGTACAGCCACTGCAATTCACCCCACAAATTCACTGTACTTATACCAAAAGCTCAAATCAGTGAGTAAACACAAATCACCAATTCTAACCTCAGAAAACTCCAGTCCGACAACATCCAAGGTGGATAGAGGACAGATGGACGGTAGATAATTAAATGCAAAATGATTAATGGTTCGCTAACTAAAACGTCATAATCAATGGCAAACAGAGCGGTAATAATAGCACGGGTGGAATCTATCAGCACCTTACTGTTGTATTTCCATTTTACTTCAGCTTAAGGCTATTATCACCACCAATGTTGCTCCTTGGAGCACGGAATTACGTTGGCTTGATAGAGGATGTCAAAGAATGCATTCTCAGCTCTCGAATTCAGTATTTTCTGAGTTCCCTGGAACTCGATTTTCACGAAAATAGTCAGTATCTTGCGTGATTCGGCAACAGTCCAGAAGACACCAGTTTTTCAGTCACCACGACAATAAGGTGCGTTTTAGTTCTTAACCTCGTTCGATTACACTCTAGGTGGATAGCGCCAAGAACCACTCAAGAAAGCATGTTTGAAAAACATGGTCTATCGATTCGAAAGAAATTAGGCGATCAACTTAGGCAGGTCACGAGTATCAACACTGTTGCATTTTACTACCCTATAAAAGCATGGCCTCTTATTTGGTGTTCACATGCACAGCCTGGGCAGGTTCGGAAGGCCATAACAAGGATCATTAACCGTGTTGCTTAGTACTCAACATTGCGTGAACTGTAGCCAATTGGATTGCCGTTTGGCAACGGTGGCCAATCACGAATAGGTTTTCGGCTGTAGTTACCCAGGCTTTTGAGCGCGCTGCCGTGGATTTATATGAGCACAGGTGAGTATGTAAACCAAGGCAGTAGGTGGCTCCCCCTGGTCTCTGTTAGACTACCTGAGTTTGACGAGGCCTGTATTGATTCAGCGAACAGTTCCAGCAGCGATTGTTAGTGGTTTCGGATCCTTTCCTCTTTGAGATTAAATGGAAAGCCCAGATGATTCATGACAATACTTGGGCAGATAGCGGTGATGATTCTTATGTAATCCAAAGGGATTCGTCTGATTTTGGAGTTACCTGATATTTTCTGTCACCATGCTTCACGATGGTGTTAGTCGTCATGCAGCTCATTTCAAGTCTACCCCTGATGCTTCAGTTTTCTATTTAGGACAACCCGGACGGACGACTAAATAGTCGGCGAATGTGAACTTATCTACAAAGGTGTCGCGAAAGTGATAATTCGGTCACATATTCGATGATACGGCAACATTATCGGCCTCCATGATGAACAAAACTGGGTAGAATGAAGTCCCCTATCATTCCTTTATGCGGGACTGGGCTTCCAAATGAAAAGCAATTGCTTCAACGTTCTCATGCGACTTCGAAGTGCATAAAGCATAGTTCAGAACTCTGGACGCCTCGGTGGAGGTGACAATAGTGTCACAACGCGTCATATCAAAGCCTTTGGAATATTTACGGACGTCAGTTCAACGGCGAAACCAGACTCTGAAATCTGATGAGGAAAATTTGTAGCATTGAGTTAGCTAAGCACCTGTATAATTGGATACTAAATTGAAGGTAATAGCTGCATGCTATTCCGCTGATCGATAAGCGCATTCAAAAGCATTTTACGACAACGGATGGCACAGAAGTTGGTCTTAGTCAATCCGATAATATTAGATTGTGTATCTTTGGGAGTAGAGCGTTTTGTGAACAAAACTCCCGTGAATCAACAGCAGTTCAGAACACTCTTGAATACCAGTAGGATCAAAAGGATAAGATATTTTGAAAATGTGCTTTTTCAAAACTAATGACGAGTCATCCATCGAGCAGGCCATATAGTCAGTTTCCAAACACAGTAATAGGCTCGATCCAACTACAGTCTGGTAGTACTACGTGGCATGGACAGCTATTCACGTATTTTACAGCAGAAGACAACTTTCCGTCGGGTAGTGAGCTACAGATTTTCTGCCACCCTTTCTCCAGAAGCCATTGAACACAACAGGATCTGCCTGTCCCCTTACCTGATGGTAGAACACAACATTGTTTGCTGGGCAAATATGTTTGAATTGACTATCATACAATGGTCTAGCGGAAAACAGGGCTCATTGTGTCCTGGATGTGTGCAGGTTCAGAAGAAATGAGACTTGCTCCAGCGTCATGGTGCCAGATTGCAACTCTCGAGAAAAGTCCCGAAGGTGACTGGTCCCCCTCTAGAATACCACGATGCAATCCACCGTGGTGGTATAGGCATCAGAGTCGGACAAACATGGAGCTGTTTGACCCATAGTTTGTTCAGTGTTGCCAGATTACGAATTCCTCTGGTGATTGCCTGTTAAAGCACATGTATCTTGGTTTTGATACTGAGGGCCGAAAGGTCAGAGAAATATTGTTTTCGTCGCGCGAGCAGTGCAGTTTGCGCAACGGAACCGCGAACAGCATGTCACTCAAGCATAAGTAACTGTTACTGTTTATGGGACTAGAAGGTAGTGAAAGTCCCCATTCGGCCCTGCTTATCCACCTTGTGCTGGGCCAGGTGTGAATGCCAGCGGTGTTGATTCACACTAACATTTTTGAAAACAAGTGGAAGCAATCAGTACAAACCAAGTGACTGACTACGTATCACGGACGTGAATTTATCGGTGGGTCACCAAGTTAACCTTCGATTTGCAGCGCTTGGAACACTCGTTAGACATGAACCATGCAAGTCGTCCCATGTTCTGGTTGAAACTGGCGCTAGGACACCAGGGAGATCAATGTTGGTGCTCGAGAGAAACCAGTGCTTTAACAGCAAACAGGCCTGCCCTGGAGATGCTGAACTGGTGCCAACTGGCTTCGGGACTATCAGGTCGGCATCACAGGGCGAGGGAGTGTGTGGTTCAGTGCAACATCCACTATCACCACTTCTACTACAAACTACTTCAGATCATTCCGTAGAATTTTACAGACAAACGTGACTTGTTATGTACTGTGTGCAACATTGTGTCACTAGGAGAAACCAATTTCTAAGGTTATAATGAGATGCTTAGTACTTTCTGAACTGAACACCACTGACTACAAAATATCACGCTGATTTGATCCAAATTGAAGTTAAAAATAAACGTTTCACTACAAATCTGTTGATGAAGTTTGGTCGTTGTACGCCATCCTATATTGTTCATCAGATGTTTTTTGTGTGTATATGTGAATCGACTGGATTAATACGAGATGAAGCTTGAACTTCCAGCATCCAGAGATCTCGGGTATATTTAAATCTTAATGCATCTAATCTGGGTTTCACAAAGAAGACAATGTAGGCCGAGAAAGCAGATGGTAAAAATAACAGCCAGATAAAAATTGCCTAATGACAGTCGAGATACCATCATAGAGAACAGTGTGTACACAACCGAGGGTTATGAAGCGACTAGTTGTCTTACCTGGTGTATACTTGGCAATAAATCCCGATCGTTGAATGGTCTCATCTGATTTCATCTCAATATAGAGATATCTTCCTGATGAACGGAACTGACCTGAGGAAGTGTAGCCAGTAAATTTTATGGAGCTCGAAGATTTGTCGTAGCCATCGTATATGGTCACATTATCGAGTCCAGACTCAAGCTGAAAGTCATGAGAATGAAACAAGATGCTTCACACGCTATTTATCGAAAAGAAAAAAAACAGATCGCTGAGGTAACGATTCTCGGCGATCTGAACGTAAAACGTACACGATGACCACTCAATAGCGTCAGAACTGTGGAGCAATTTCCTTCCTAGCTTCTTGCTACTCTGAAAGCTCTTCTAGGTAAATCATGTACCAGATACAAGCTACCTCTAGATCTCAAAGTTTTTTTTTTTACCAGATACAAGCTACCTCTGGATCTCAAAGTTTTTTTTGAAATGGTACTGGATTCTATATTTCATGATATCTCAAGAAGACTGTTCACCAAAAGCACATGTAGAACATTCAAATTTTGTGTGCTAATCGGATATGGAGCCATTTCATGATATCTCACGAAGACTGTTCGCCAAAAGCACATGTAGGACATTCAAATTTTGTGTGCTAATCGGATATCTGTTCAGAAATTCTATTCCCGGGGTTTGAAAACTTTGACGTGGTAAAGTGGGCTAAATGAAAAGGTAGAGGAAAATGGTCTGAACAATACAAACACCACTTCCAGAATTCTGTTCAATCACTCACAACCATCGCTAAACTGCGGCACTTATTCTCATTGTTCGATATCGCTGAGACTACTGTGTTTTACAATGTTACTCATCGCGTCAGTTTTAGTGAATTTGCTCGAAGATACGACAGTGGCACGCACAACAATGCCGAGTGTTCAGACACGCCACACAAACACGGTCGGATGTTCAGGCATTTCGTAAACGCACAGTCGATGATGATTGATGTTCACCAAACGCCGACTCGACAGCCTGGATTAGTGTCAAAAGTGCCTTTTAAATACAGCGGGGTCCCTTGACACTTTTGCATTGAATTGTTCGGAATAAAGCTGTTGTGTTCCTTGTTGGAGAGTCTTTTTGCGACATAAGGCACTGAAACGGGGACATTATTTAACTTTAATGGATATTTCGTCCGTTACGTGAAGCCACTCTATGTTAAGAAAACCAGAAGCACCGTACAGCGGTTTTGTCATTACTAGAAATTTTCAACAGTGGGCACCTCTCGAGATTCAGGTAACAGGAAAATTCTGGTTAATCAATGGCAGTGGTCCTCGTTCCTGAGTGGACATAACCCTGTCAAAGCCTCCATCCTGTCTTGGTTCTCATAGCTCCCATTTCCTGTAATTTGCGATTTGATTTTTCTGACGACCCTAATTGTAGATGTTGGATTCGCACGTTGGTCTGTTAGGGCGCTGGCCCTCAACGATGATGAAATCGCCACCTCAGGGGGCAAAATTACTTAATATAAGGTCCGTGATTCTAACCCAACATTTGAACCTAGACTGCTTCTGTCTAGGTTTGAGTGGCCTGAAGGTATCTCAGCCTTCGTGCATCCTTCAGATAGCACGGTAGCTAGGCACCGAAAGGGTGCTACAACTGAGCGATCCAACCTCAATATAATGACAAGGAAATGGGATAGGTATGAGGCGTTATCTCAGGGTTTGACCAATGATTGATGAACGGTTTCTATGACTTGTTACCTCAAGACAGATTTGTTGGATCTGATCCCATCTAAACTTACGTCAAAATGCACAAAAGTGAAATTGATGGTGCAGCTATTGTTGACCTCAATTCTCCAGGAGCACTGCACCGAATTTGGATATTGGAGTGGAAATTTTGGCGAAGTGATGATGCCTCTGTTAGTGTCATGATAAGCGCTGCAGTTTCGTGCTGAGGAAGGACCTTCCGTAGCTGCAATCAAAGAATAGTCACACGCTGTATATGCATATATGCGTATGTATATTCAAATGTATATATATATATATATGTATATTGGTGAATCCTTGATAAGTGAACGCCTGCAGACACACTACCTTAATGGCGTATACTACTGACGAGTAATATCTCGTCAGGAGTCAAAGCACCATCCCTGTATCTGATAATATACGGAATATTGAATCGCTTTGCATTGTTTATCCATTAAGAAGACGCCTGAGGATATTTTCATTGAACGACTCTGTGCACATAGGGTTTTTACTTCCCTAACTGATAGCTAGAGACCGCTTGGTCCGTGTTGTCCAGCAGACTACTCTGCACTCTAAAGTCGTCGTGCTTTCACTGGTAGCGGCGATCAGTGTTGAGTGAGCGAACACAAGCATTGCTGAATGCAATAGCACTTGCTGGTAAGCTGGTAAGTAGAAAAAAACTCAAGCTGATACACCAGAGAGGAGTTAAGTAGTTAAACCAAGTTCAAATTTCTGTGATTGAACAGGGTAATACAGTATTAACTAGAAAATAGGGCAATAGATGGTGAAAAAGAAAATAAACATAATATGTAAAACAGTTTAAGATGAAAGGATGCTTCTGTAGTTTTCTGTGCACACGAGCTGGATGTTTTGTGGTATCTTTGTGTTGAAGGCCGCAATACGAAACCTTGACTCACGCGTAGGTTTGACGAACCGGGATATCAAAAGGAAGAATTGGGTTCGGCATTTTACGGTAGAATTTACAAAAAAAGAGAGCAGAGTTGTATAAAAATAACCTCAGTTGTCAACATTTGTGGCAGCGACAACGACACAAGTATCTCACTGACTGCACAGCGCAGTGTGAAGAACTGCACACCAGATGAAAGTGAGTTGAATGCTGGCTCTGTGGTGGTGTTGCGCTCGCCCCTGCCTGGACAGTCTCGTGATTCTGACTGGCGGTGCAATTACACGGAAATCATGACAAATGTCAGGGCAGGCCCGGCAAAGGTGGAACCAATACGCGTGGGTGAGTAGACTCAGCCGCGCACATTCGCCCACACGTACACACATGCTATTATACCGATATCGGGCAGCCTTTGCGGAAAGGCGTGTAAAAGTGGAGATCAAAAGTACATGGACGGAGTGGGCAAACAAATGGTAGAATCATCGAGTCAAGTTGAATTCACTGTCGGACGGGGACTATGGATGAAGTTTGTGAAGCACATGGCTTTAAAACCGAAAATGCACCCACACTTCATGGTATATCTTCAGCACTGAACCAAGGCCTACGGTCTCTCACAAAGTCCCATTAATTCCCCCTGGAAAATATAAGATATCATGGGGACACAAGGCGCACTTGGATGTGGGATAAGAAGAGGTACGTTTGAAGGTTTTATTCGCTCCAAGATGCTCTCGTGACAAAATATGTGTGTCGAAATCGATCATTCCCTCACGATTATCAGAAAGATATCCTTCTGTATCCTGGGAATGATATGAACTTGCTCAACTCTGTCGATCTGGGTGTAGCATAAAACACCAAAAGGACATTTGACTGGCAAACAAAACATTATGTTTGCTGCCGACAGCCCCTAAAATATCCGCTCATTTATATTATGCTTTCCATGGTGATCACAGGAAAACCCAATTAGCTTGAATCAGGTGGGCTCACGACCAGACTGAACAAGAGAATTGCAACCATATTCCAGTCCGTATGAATGTACAGTCCCGTCACAACGTATCATTTATTCTCTCATAAATCCTCAATTTTGACGTCACCACTTTCACGAACCAGGACGGTTTCCCTTTATTGTTTAAGAAGATGCCTCAAAACGAACGAACGAATGAATGATTGTGGAAAAGACGTCAACTTGTGTGCTTTATAATAGAGGGTCTAGGATATATAATGGAACTGAACAGTTGGGCGACCACGGAAGGGAAATGAACAATTACGAACACACTTACGAAAAAATGTTCTGCCGACAGATTTTCGGCAGACGTCGCCCGAAGTCGCAACTAGGCACTTGAGTATCACGGTGATTAGCCACATATCTATCCAACGAATTTAGCAGCTGTATGTCATCCCGATTAGGACTTCTGCAGTGAGTCGGAGGTTGATTTCACTCAGATGCGCGCAGATGATGTAACAAAGACGGGAATGTGCAGGCCCGCGTCCTGTTTAATGACACTGCCATTCTAATTCAGTTATGCGTACCTGGTAGAACACTATATGTCAGGCTGCGCACGTCTTGGGTGTCGGTTCCTCGGTTAATTTCGAGACTGCACCAAAACGCTCAAGAACATCACAGTGGCTATACCGAAGAAGTGCAAAAATTCGTTTGTTTTGATAAAATTAAGCAAGAACTGTGAATTCTTCATCCGTGAGATCTGATATAAGCATCCCTGCAGGAAGACCTGAGATCCAGCAAGCCACAAATTGGAAATCAGGAGAGATTTTTGAATGGCTGGCATAAATGAGTGCCCGGAAATAATAATACTACTCAGGGAGAATTCAAAATACTACGGAATTAATTGGAGAAAAACACCCACCGGAATTTCAGAAAGGATTAGAAAAGAAGAAAAAATATAAAAGCAAATATAAGAAAACCGCGCCAATTTGGCATTGAGAATAATATTCTGACACACACAGTGTCAAGGTCAGAATTCTAAAGATTATCCAAGAATACCGGAAACCTACTGACACCATAAAACTCCACTCAACGCCGACCGAACAGCCTTGGATGGATGTCAGAGAGTGTTCCCACCAAATAAAGCGCCCGAAAAATTAGGATCAAGGTTAGACAGTGTGCACAATTATATACAGTAGAGCCACGCCACATGTCAGTATTAGTACGCTTGCAACAAAGGTGGGGTGTACAGAGAGGGAGAGAATTCGCCAAGAATTAGGCAATAAAGCATAAAGCAGAAGCAAGACAAATACTTCGCTCAAACGTAACGAAATCCGGTCAGTAGACCAAAGGCGTTAGACTGGAAAACTTAGGGATAAATAAACATCCCGTGTATATCCAGTGACAACCTAATTAGCAAAAAGGTACAAGTAGGAAATGAGCGCCAAAACCCGTCGATTGAATTT
>NW_008751853.1:1013911-1019461 GCF_000715545.1 Opisthorchis viverrini | reverse complement strand
CAAATGTATGGGTTATATAGTCATGACAGCCTCATGCCTGCGGATGACCCGATTGAGGTAGTAAACTAATTTGTTTACCTGGACAGCTGTATCAGTCCCGGTGGTCTCACGAAAGATGAAATTTCCATCCGGATTGGGAAGGCCAGAGCAGCTTATGGCCCAGTCGCGCCCTCAATGGCGCTCGTGCATCCAAGCTATTGTCTTCAATGCATAGCTCCTTTTCCAACCCCCCCGCCACTTGACAGCCCACTGACAGTGCTGAATTTATGCACCAATTTATCAGCTCCCGCCTGCAATGCGCAGCTACCTCCCCCTCCCCCTCAAACCATCGGTGAAGGAAACTGCGGCAGCTACAGCCACTGTACGACGAGTACGCGGTTAGTACAGCTGACAATGATGATGATGCTGCCAGATATCGTTTTGGTTGCTGGTGATATGAACGCTCAGTTAGGTAGACCAAGCGCTACTGAGGCCCGATTGGGCGGTCGTCTTGGATTGGACGCGAGACGGACGAACAACGGCGATCGCCTGCTTATCCCCTGATCATACACAGGCAGTACGAATTTCCGGAGCAGCGGAAATCGCCTGACGGCGTCGTGCCCACCAACAAACTAGCCCAGAATCCAAATAGACCACGGCGCCGGTTATTGGTGGCGATGGTCGATCACCGCCTTCCGCCCCTTTTGGAACACCAGCATGGACTCCGACCATGGGCTTGTACGCTGCTGCTTTTGGTTGCGGTTTTCAGGCCTATGCAAACACCCATACCTCGCTTAGCCGCTGATAAGCTAGTGGAACAAGAAATTTAATGAAACTATTAGAACCAGGCCGTCGAACGCCTGACGGACGGTCCGATTAGGGATATAAACGGCCGCTGGAAAAATATATCCAAAGTGCTACTCGAAGCCGGAGCTTCTGTTTACGGTACAACCCAACCGACCTTATTCAAATATTGGATTTCTGATAGGACCATGTCGCCCGGTGACAGATTCCTCCTGGCTGCCACCACAATTCCACCCGACGCATCATCCGACGTTAAGTGAAACTGAGTGTCCGTGCAGACCGAGAAGCTTGGTGGATTCGAAAGGCCGAGTAAATGGAAGATGCAGAGAATTCTGGAAACGTCCGGAAGCTGTTCCACTTGATTCGTTCGAATGGTTCTCGGAAACATCTTGTCAGCGAAATAATTAGCTACCAAAGTGGCTCCCTGATATTCAGCGGAGCAGAACGTTTGGACAGCTGAGTACAGTACTTCAACAACAGTTGAGCTGGTCACTTGCTACCTCAAATCCAGAATCCTTGCGTTCAACATAAAGATGAACTGTAAATATGGATTCGCCTTCAGTCCCAGAAGTGTCTGAGTGTATTTCTCTACTCAAGCGTCATTGTGCTGCTGGTCCTGGCGATGTTCCACCTACTCTATTCAGAGATGGCGGTAGGCTTTCCATCCACTGCCTCTCTAGCTTATATGGGTCTATCTGGGAAAAAGACCGTTCCAGACAACGGGTGAATCGGTAGTAGTACCCATTTTCAAAATGGTACTCGCAGTGAATGTAGTAACCACGGGTGTTAGTTTGGCTCCTGTTGTGACAAGGCTTCTTGTGTCACTGGTTCTTCGTATCCTTACGGTGACTCGTAAGAATCGAGCGGGATTTCGACTGGGGAGGGTCTGCGTTAACCACATATTCACACTTGTCAGGCGTTAGAGTAACACCACATGTCCAGACGGTCCACAATCTTGGTGTTCCTTGAATTCAAGGGTGCTTTCGATCCTGTCAATTGGTTAGTGTTGTTAACTACACTTTCTCAACAGAGTATGCCCCAGAAGTCTGTTAACACAATCTGGTTTCCATATTCATATACATTTGGGCGTGTGAGAGTATTTATTTCTATCTCAAAAAAGCTTCCCTACAAAAAGGGCGAGATGGCCGAAGTGGTTAGAGCGCGGATTTACTAACCTGAAGGTCCGCGGTTCGAATCCGACCTCCGCCACTCGACTTCCCCTGTCTAGGCTTGGGCAACCTGGCAGTATCCCAGCCCTCGTGCTCCCTTCGGGTGGCATGGCAGCTAGGCACCGGAAGGGTGCTACAGCTGAACGCTTTATCTTTTTTTATCCCTACAAAAAGTGGTGTCCGACAAGGATATCCACTCTCTCCATTCTTGTTCAACTTTGTCATTGATGGAATATTAAAACCAAACGATGAAAGGCGAGAACCTTTTCGGTCTGGAGTGTGCAGATGATATCGTGCTAATCGTTGAAGCCAAAGTTTTTCTGAATAAATTGGCCATTATCACACTATCTTTCGAATTTGCTGATGTCTATGACTTTCGTGCCGTTAGTTTCATCTCAGCTTATTTGATTGTACGTTTTGAGGTTGTTGTAACGGTGTACTAGCTGGGTGACTTAGATCGATGGGACTTATTATGTCGCGTTCGATAGTCTGAGTTCTTGAGTGGGAAGTCTTATGGAAGAGGACAAAGGACACCAGATGAAGATTGGCTATATTACGGATGAACAAAAGGAATAAAGAGCATTCTGGTTCAGTTGGCTACGAGAGAGAATGAAATATTACAAAAGAATAGTCCGTTGGAACCTGACCGTCCTAACACCCCTTCCAAATGTGTGTAGGTTTCCATATGTGGATTCCTTGCGTTGGTGAAAATGGCTTTGCGCTACGGCCGGACCATAGTCTTAGTGTGCATATGGATTCGACTAGTGGTTTGTTTGCACATGTGTGGACGGCGACTCAAAACTATCCAACATATCCAGGAGAATCGAGCTATCTGATGTAGCTGGTGCGGCGTGTTCACGACGAATTTGATTCGCGTGACGGACCCATTTGGCCGACTGTACGTCGACTTCGTGAATGACGTTACCCATACGGCGTTTGATATAACCATGACTCCATTTCTCTCTGTCGCTGCGATAGTCCTTAGCCAAAACCAAATCACCGGACTTATAGGTGGCGTAAACGGTACCGTGATGGCGGTTGAACTGTCGCTCTAAATGTATGGGGGCGAGATGTCCCAAGTGGTTAGAGCGTGGATTTACTGAGTGGAAGGTCCGTCATTCGAAGCAGACCTCTGCCTCTCGAATTCCCTCGTCTAGGCTTGGGCAACCTGGCTATATCCCGGCCCTCGTGCTTCCTTTGGGTGGCATGGCACAGAAAGCGTGTTACAGCTGGACGATCTATTATATTTATCATTACCCATATGTTTCGCACGCACAAGTATTGTTATCAGAATACCCATCACACAACTCCTGAATTTGATTCACTCTTCTGCTACTAATTTCAGCTGTGAAATGGGCGTAACTCTCAGCGATGAGGAATTAGTTCACATGTCCACCTCAGAATTACGTTCGCTGCTGCTTAGGCGGCAGGTTACTGCTGAAGAACACAAACAGCTTCGAAACAGGCGTCGACGACTACAGAATCGGAAATATGCTCGAAAATGTGCGCTAAAAAAGCTGACGGAGGTAGAAAACCTCGCAAGTGAAGTGAAAGAGGAGTCTGCAGAACTTCAGGTGAGATTTTTATGCTACTTCCTATCATCCGCTATTGAAACGTCTCAATGCTTGGTTTCCGAAAGATATCAAAACGAACACATTTTTGTGCTTGGATTGTTCTGAGTTCAAGATAAGTCAGTGATTCTCAAAGTACAATAACAGGATGAAGAAACAATCCAATGAGTTCAGATATTCTGACAACTTTTTTTTCCATTTTTTTCATTTTGCTAGTTTGAGTGCGCTTATCCGCCGTTTATACTAACCCTACTTTTTGGCAGACTGTTCGCTAGGTCAACATACTGCCTGCTCTTTATTGCAATTTGGGCATTCCACAATTTCATTCCACAATGAAATTAGTACCGCGAAGCGTGAATAAAACACCCTTTTGATGCTTAACTGCCACCCGAGAATGACGAGGTGACTCAGTGGTTGGAGCGCGAATTTACCGACTGGAACATCCGTGGTTCGAATCTGACTGCCTCTCGAATTCCCCTTTCTCGGCTTGGGCATCCTGTCAGTATCCCAGCCCTCGTGCTTGCTATGGGCGGCATGGCAGCTAAGCACCGAAAGGGTGTTACTGCTGATCCATTTATTATTTATATTTATTATTACCTGAAGAGGGGCGAGAGGCCTGGGATAATGCCAGGTTTCCCAAACCTAGGCAAGATTAGTGGAGATCCCAGGAGTTCAAACCGTGGAGCTTCTGGTTAGTAAGTTCGCGCCCTAACCACTCAGCTATCTCGAAATCGCCGTGGTTTGTTCCAATTGTTTACACAGATACAGCAGCTCATTGACGCAACTAAAATAGGGCTTTCGGACAGCTATAAGATTACTCACTTCTTGGTAGGCGATTCTCCTTTACTTCTGTATGAGTAAGAATATTTTATTCATTTATACTGGCTACTCGTGTCTGCCGTTATGCCTCCAAAGCGAGTCAGCTCTGGCTGTTTCAATAACGTGGCTAAAACAATGAGATATAAGTTACGTCATTCTAAAATATTCTTTGGGTGTTAATATTTGAACAAGTAACGTTTGAAACTGGGACGGTTGTGAAGGGTTTCTGTCTAGGTGAATTGTCTAAAAATGTAAATAGCTTTGGAACGCGGAAACACTTAATGGAATCCCGTGAGGGGAATTGGCTGATGTATGCTCAGTATCATCGGAATTCGAATTATTTTGACGCATTAATCGGATTCCCTCTACTCTACACATCGTCACACCACCAGTAGTGAAAACTGCACTGACCGGCATTACTATACTATCATGATGGACCGGGAGATTGCCTAATCCAATGGCTCAACTCTCATGGGTGGGAACCTTAGTAGGCCTCAGTTCTTGAACTATCTTGGGTTCCTTTTATTAGGTACGTGGCACACATGGAACCTTCGACGTGTGGCTTTTTTACGTTAAAATTCCCTACCCTTGTCTTGATTCCAACTGTACCCACCCCTTGTTCTTGTATAGCTTTGTGAAACCAGTGGTCGTCGAAGCAGAACCACACGACCGATGTAACGCTACCACATGTGAAGTTTGTGTTGATGAAAATTGAGCCACAAGTAACAACGCTAGCTTCCCAGACCCAAATCCATCAGACTGTGCGTAGTCTGAATCAAGTATACATAAAGTCTAATTGATTGCATTACTAGACTGGACCACAAAAATTTGACGGGTTCAGTCTTATTTAGTGAAATTGTTCTCAGCGCCCAAATGCAACAGTGCTAAATTGGCCTGCGGAGACTCTACTTAATTGCATCATGAATCACACCAAAACCTCCAAGTGCAAATGACTTTCGTCAGTGAATTGAAGTCCCTCCCCATACAACATTTTGTAGAACACGAGAGTCAGAGTTGATCCAGTTCGTTAAAAGTAGGCGGTTGGTATTTTCAGCACCAGAATAGGCACGATGGATAATACCAGTGATTGGATTCGGCATGCAGTCGTAGTCAACCAGAAGTGTAATTCTAATACTGCCCACAATGGGCAACAGCATACAGTCTCCCCACTTATTCAGGTTGTAATGCAAGACAAACGCACTGCCCAA